>NW_009615021.1:0-737 GCF_000690535.1 Cariama cristata
CAGAGCTGGAGAGGCGGAAAAGCTCCAGGTCCTGGCCCTCGGATGCTCCGTACCCCGAGCCGGACCCTGCGGCCGTGTCCGAGCCTCCCGGCATCCCCCGTCTGGGCACTCTGTGTTGGCCAATTTGGGGAGGTGGGTTCGGTTTTGGGTTTTGGTGGGGTTTTTTGTTGTTTTGGTGTTTTTTTTTTTTTCATTTTCTCATTTTCAGTCTCAAAAATCACCCAATTTGGCTGCTTTAATTTTGAGGGACCAAGTTTTTAGAGAACTGCCTGTGCTGAGGGAGCAAAGAGGGGGATGCTCTTTGAGCCCTGACCTTGGCAAAGGGCCGGGCTGTCCCTGAGCCAGGCTGCTGTGCCTGGAGAAGATGCTGAGCCGCCAGGACCAGCTTGCTGGCAGCGGCACGCGTGTGTGTGGGAAAACTTCAGGGTTTTAATGAGCAAATTTAATGCAGTGTCCTGCTGTTTTGGGCAGATTTCCATATCGATCCTTAATCTATTTTTGCAGCCGCTTTTGGAGGTGGTGTTTATTTGTCTGTCTGCTACAGCCCCATCACAACTGCATCCCTGCTCCTTCCAGCGCGGGAGCGTTTGTGCTTGCAGAGGCGGGGGCTCCCCGGGCTTTGCCGAGTGGGAATTTGGATCCAGGTCCTGCCTTGGCACGGAGCTGGGGTTCCCCAGCATCCCTTAAGCCATCTTGCCCCTGCTGTGTTGCCATTTTCCTCCCAGCTTCCTAAAAAT
>NW_009615022.1:0-332 GCF_000690535.1 Cariama cristata
GGAGTAGGCAAAGCCTGATCTATGAGGCAGTGCAGTTGTACCGCTGTAATTCCTGGGTACCAACTTTGACCATCCTGTAGTTACATCGAAATAAAATCAGACGTTCACTGTGTAGGACCGCATTTCTCCCTGACGGCATTGCATCTGTGGTGGTGGGATCCCTTCACATCGGTCCTTGAACCTCCTCACTTCCTACCAGAAGCTTAGGGTTTGCTCATGGTGTCCTTGGGTCCCATGGTGAGGAATTTGTGACAGTGATTGCCTGTCTGCAGAGTAAGGTTTAGAAAATCAAGGCTCCAAAGCAATAATATAAAATGTGACTCATACAATTT
>NW_009615022.1:535-758 GCF_000690535.1 Cariama cristata
GGCTGCTCTGGCTGGAGTTGAGAGCGATGCAGGGCTGTTGTGAACCTCAGCCTCTAGACACCCTGCGTCTGGCCCAGGCTGCGATACCTGGCAGGGGTCAGGCAGAAAGACAGCAAGTGGGTGAGTGTACCTATTTTTGTGCTGGAATTAGAGTGTATCTCTGGGCTGCACATGACTGATTTGCAGCTGGTGCACCTGTCCCTGGAGAATGCCATAACTATTA
>NW_009615023.1:0-34621 GCF_000690535.1 Cariama cristata
CCCCCCCTTCCCTTTAGGGAATGCCATGGCATTAATGCCAATCTGAGCTTTACTAAAGATGGTGCTGAAGTCCCAGCTGCCCCCCGAAACTGCCATCATCACGATGGGGTGGGCTGGGGTCCACGTCCAGTCCCTGCACCGCACAAGACACTGTGCACCCCATCACCGCCTTGTCAGGCAGCCCTGATGGGTTTGGGGTGTGGTTGCTGGGGTGCCTCTTGTCACCCCAGTGTCGAAGGAAGGGAGCGTGGGGTGGAGGAGCAAAGGGGCTGTCATGTCCCCTTTGGAGCCCAGCTGCCAATTGTGTGGTTTCTTATGGTTAAGGTGTAAGCACGTTGCAAAAGAGCTATGGGTGATCCGATGCTGGACTGCAGTTTTGTTTGTGTGTGTATATATATGTATATATGGTTATGTAACTCTTAAGGTTATTGAAATGGATGGCACTTAGAGGAAAGATGTAGAAAGAGACTGCTGCGTTATACTTAGAAAAAAATCAGGGACAGTCGTTTTTCCAATTGCAAAGTAAGTGAAAAGTGTTTTTTTCTCCTCGTTCTAAAGTAGCCAACAGCGAAAGAGCGAGTGAAGTACTGTGTCTTTGTGTGAAGTTTTGCGCTATCTCCTATTGTCTTGTAAGGGAAAGCTTTTGCTTTCTTCATGCAGATGGAAGTACTTAAAGATTCAAACATTTCTGTTTTGCCTCACTCTACAAATACTTATGAGACTTGGGGTATCTGTTTTCGCACAAGCTTTGCTGAAGTTTCTGAGCTAGTAGCTTTTTTTCTTTTTTCTTTTTTTTTTTTTTTTTCTATCCCCACGAGATCGTAAGGGGGGAGAGTGAGGAGGCAAGCAATGGCGTCAACTTGATGGAGTTCTCAGATGAGATTCTTCTGCACATCCTCAGCTACGTCCCTTGCACAGACCTTGTCCTGAACGTTAGGAGAACCTGCAGGAAACTCGCAACGCTTTGCCTTGACAAGAGTCTAACCCATACAGTTTTACTTCAGAAAGACTACAAGGTGGGGAGAGTAGCTTGCTGCTTCTGTTAGCTATGAAGACAAATCTGACTTCTGAAAAAATGCCAAGAAGCAGAACTTTCCAATGTGTCTGCATAAATGAACTGCTCTTGAACTTTGAAATCAAATAAACAATAAACTGTTTTATAAAAGCATTTGTTTTCCAGAATGCTTTGTTAGAACAGCTCTGTGCTCCCTTAGTTATATAAAATACCGTCAGTGAAAACGATGTTCTCTGTGTCTCTAGAAGCTAAAATGAAAGTAAATGTGACTTTCCAGTTGTAGCTGTGGTTGTGTAAACTTATCATTTTCTCAAAATACATATTCCATGTTGTGCAAAAATTCTTGTGCATATTGCTGTCAGGCCTGCAGTCAGCTAAGCCAGAAATTGTATATGTGTTATAACAAACATAAAGCTTGGGGCTGAGGGGTGATACGTTTATAAGGACTGTATCACCAAGTGCAGGCAAGGAGAAGCCTCTCTTACTCATTTCCAAAAGAGGAAACTGGATGAAGGAGAACAGAAACATTCTTCTTTCAATTTGAGTTTCCATAGATAGCGTGTTCTGCTGAAATAGCTTTGCTGTTAGAAAATGGAGATGGTCCTCCATTCCACTGTCAGTTGCTGAACAGATTTGGCCTCACAGTCAGTAATGCAGAACCGCACAGACTAAGAAGCTAAAGGAAGTGTAATCTTAAGAGTTGGAGGCATGGCAAACTAAGCCAGTTACCAGCAGTATAATGATTCTTAGACTGTGCTAGCATCCCGAAACCTTTGGATGAGCCACGTAATCTGAGTGTTAACTGCTCTTATCCCCATCTTCAGATGGGAAACTGAGTCAGTGCACACCATTGCCATGTATCTCATTGAATGTGGTTTTGTTTGAGTACAGGTAAACAAAGACAAAGTGAAGCAACTGATGAGGGATATCGGAAAAGAGATTTACCAGCTGAACATGGCTGGGTGCTATTGGCTGCCCAGCTCCACTATTGATCACGTAACACGATGCAAGAACCTGGTAAAACTGAACTTGTCTGGGTGCCACGTAACCTCTCTCCGTCTCTCAAAGATGCTGTCCACGCTCCAGCACCTGCGCTCCCTGGCGATAGATGTAAATCCGGGTTTTGATGCCAGTCAGCTAAGCAGTGAGTGTAAAGCCACTCTTAGCCGTGTCTCGGAATTGAAGCAAACCCTTTACACGCCGTCATATGGTGTTGTTCCGTGCTGCACTAGCCTTGAGAAGCTGCTGCTTTATTTTGAGATCCTCGATCGCTCGCGAGAAGGTTTTATGCTCTCTGGGCAGCTAATGGTAGGCGAGAGCAATGTGCCCCATTACCAGAACCTCCGTGTCTTCTATGCCAGGCTGGCTCCTGGCTACGTTAATCAGGAGGTGGTGAGGCTGTACTTGGCGGTGCTAAGTGATCGGACACCTGAGAACCTTCACGCCTTCCTTATTTCTGCCCCCGGTAGCTTTGCAGAGACGGGAGCCACTAAAAACCTCCTGGACTCTATGGCTCGAAATGTGCGTCTGGATGCTTTACAATTGCCCAAAGCCTGGATTAATGGCTCTGGGCTCCTGCAACACTTGAAGTTCAACAACCCTTTCTACTTCAGCTTTAGCCGATGCACCTTATCTGGTGGTCACCTGATCCAGAGGGTTATTAACGGTGGGAAGGATCTTAAAAGCTTGACCAGTTTGAATCTCAGTGGCTGTGTTCACTGTCTGGCTCCGGAGTCCTTGTTTCGAAAAGCGGAAGATGACATTGACAGTAGCATTCTGGAAAACCTGGTAGTGTCTTGCTGCAACCTGAGACACCTCAACCTCTCTGCAGCTCACCATCACAGCTCAGAAAGCATAGGGAATCACTTGTGCCAGCTTCTGTCCAGGCTAAAGCACCTGCTGTCGTTAGCGCTACCGGTTTGCTCCATCACAGATATTGCCGCAAACGTGGAAAAGCCTCCCACGGCGTCTAATTTGGTCCCCCAAACGTTTGGAAGGAAAGTTCGAATTGGGATACAGACATATCCAAGGAACTTCGCGGATCAGGCAAATCAGAAGATAGAGTCTTCAGTATTTTGGGCCCTGATGGGAAGCCTCCGATTTTTGGAAACCTTGGAAATAATTGGGTCCAGTTTTTCCTCTGCCATGCCCCGCAACGAGCCAGCAATTCGGAACTCGTTGCCTCCTTGTGTCCGGGCACAAAGTGTGGGGGATTCAGAGGTGGCTGCCATTAGCCAATTGACTTACTTGCAGAGCCTCACCTTAGCACAACTGCCAAATATCCTTACTGGCTCTGGGCTTATTAACATTGGATTGCAGTGCCAGCATTTGCGGACTCTTTCGTTGGCCAACCTGGGCATGATGGGGAAAGTGGTCTATATGTCTGCTCTCATGGACATGCTGAAACACTGCAAGTGTTTGAGAGATCTCAGGTGAGGGGCTGCCATTGAACATCTCCATTTATTTTTTGTGGATCTTCAGAAATGTAGTGCGTGGTTTGTTGTGGGTAGTGTTAAAACTGCGAGTGTTCCTGTTCTGGTCAAAAGTAGCTGCAATGGCTTGAAACCTGGGTATTTTCCTTCCTGGCTTGTGGAGAACAGGAAGGCATCGCATGCTGGCCTTGAGGGCTCAGGATATGCCCTTTAACCAGTGTTTTAAGAGCAAAAACTCTCCATGCTGCAACTGCCTTCCTTTTAGATAAGGAAGAGTACATGCTGCAAATTTGGGAGCTAGCAGCCTCTCAGGGCTAGGTTAAATGCTACATGCCTTTGCTGACTTTCTGGCTTTGTGTACACGTACATCTCTTAAATTTCCAGGAAGGAAGAGACTCCTACAATGTCTAGATAATGTAGACTTCTCCTTAGGTTTCCCAATGAGGTATTTTTCTGCCTTTGGTTTGTATTAAAATCTTGCCTCTTTATTTTTTAAATTTATTTTTCTTTTCTTAATAATATATCGAAAACATTCCAGATTTAGAGTTTATCCTGTTGGTGTTCCTCTCCTGGTAGGATTTAAAGGATCCTACCAAGGATCTGATCCTAAAGGGCACACAAAGGACCTTCACAGTAGCCAAAATGTGCTTATGAAAGCAAAGGGCAAGAACCATGATGGTTTCCTTGCACCGTTGTATATGAACACAAATGTTACTACTTCAGAAAGATGCTTTTTTTTTTTTCTTCTTTTTTCCCTAAATTAGCTTCTGTTGGTGAAACTGCTAGACCTGTCAGTCCCATTGTCATCCTCTGTTCACAAATGGGTCTAAAATGCCTAACAGCAGTAACAGCAGAGTCCCTCCTGTGATCACAAAGACAGCTAGTGTGACTAAAATTATTGCTCATCAGCTGAGACTGGTGCTTGTATGCATGTTTCTGATCCATTGCGATAGCAAAGGGAGCCAGGGTGGCTAAAACCGCTCAGGAGGATTTTCATTTTCCACCACTTCCCATTTATAATGGGCAAGGAGCATGTTGGTCTCTCATCCAAGGGATGGCAGCTGTTGGAAAGGCAGTTGCTTGGGTCATGTGAATGTATCTTTATCTTCAGGAGACTAAATAGCCATGGAAGAACTAAGATCTGGGGAAGGAGGTTTGGATGTGCAGTGTTGCTTCGCTCAGTCTAGGCCCTGCAGTTTCCAGAGACTTTGAAATGGAGGCCAAGAGTGATAAAGATGGGAGACAGCGTAGAGCCTTGAATAAAGGACGAACAAGGGTGTCTCCTTGTAACAGCCAGGCGATTCGATGTAAGCTGTCATTGTTCTTTCCTGAGTAAAGTCTAAGGTTTTATATAGGTTTAAGAGGATTTTAATGTTTAGCAGTTCCTCCTGATAATGTAGTTTCCTTTTCGTTTGACTAATTCTCTGCTGCTTTTACCCTTTTTTTTTTTTCCCCTTCCCCATTTTCCAGGCTGAGAAACTAGTTTAAGGGGATATTCCAAAGCAACATTGTCATCTAGCGAGTGAAAGGCACTATTGCAAGCATGGCTGTCGTCTCACAGAGATTAACCTAGAAACCTGCTGTGAGGTTGCAGGAAATTTTGTGCCTTTTGTCCTAAACTTAAATGGACTAATAATGCTGTTGAAAAATTGAAGAGGCTTCCCATTTCCTTAATATTAATTTTAAGCTATTACCCAAAATGGGCTGTTAGGATCTCTTCAGGAGATGCTACCTGACCAGCAGTCGCAGGCTGAGACTCTAAAACAGAATTTATCAATTAACAGGATTAAGTTGCTGAGATACCCTCACCCCCATATACTACAAAAGCCTATGCAGAGATTATCCAGATCAGGTTTGGACGGACAGCTTGTTACCACCTAATGGATTAACCTTCTTGGAGCTCTTGGCGTTGCTGACCCAATGACCGGGATTCCCAAGTGCTCTGAGGCCCTGTAGTAAATCTGCACTGAGCAGATGTGCTCTCCTGGTGCCACCGGCCCCGGGCGGGTTCTCCTTCCTGCAGACTGGTTTCTGTGAGGGAGTCATCCAGTTGTGCTGCTGGTTAAAACATAGACCCCTTGTTGGTCAGGCGTGGCTTCACCATGTTTTTTGGTTTTTGTCCTGCTCTGGGCTGTGACATAAGACTGTGGATTTGATGCCATGATAGAGGATCCTGTCTTTCTTCTCTGGGCCGAGTATTTAATAAATGTTGGATTGACGATGGTTATTCTTTCAGGGGGAGAGCAGTAGCTTTGATCCTTTGCCATCTTTGCCTGGGGAGGGCTGGTTGTGGTCACTGTGTTGGCTCAGAGGCCCAAGTTCTGCATTACCATGTGTGCATTGTGAAATTTTTCATGCCTGCTTCTCTCTCGGCAGTAAACTGAAGATGACCGGTTTGGTGCACTGGAGCACTAAGTCCCTAAATCCACATCAACTGCACGGTGGATGTCAGGTAGCAAAAGGCAGGCTGTGCTTGTCATAACACCAGGATGGATCTGCTGGTCAGACCTAGGGCCCATCTTACCCCACATGCTTTGTGGAGAACTTGCAAAACCAGGGTTACTCCCTGTGGGCCCTGGAATTCTGCAGTTTAGGGCCTTTCTACCTATTTATGTCCTTGTCCTTTAGTACACACCGTTCAAGAGTAACTAGCAAGCAAGAGGTCGGAGCTTGCAACGTTGGGTTTCTTGTGGCATACCGCTGGCACAAGCAGGTAGAAGGTTATTGCGTGTGTAAGTGAAACAGATGGTGGGGGACGCTGGTTGCTCCATTTGCCAGCGCCCCCTGAATGTGCTGTCTTCCTTCTTGTCTGAAAGCGGCCCAAGCATGAATTGCCCATTGACTTGTTTTTGTTTATTCTTGCAGGCTGGAACAGCCGTACTTCTGTGCAGGCGCCCAGTTCTTCCAGGCACTGAGTCATTGCTCCTCTCTCCAGCGGCTTTGCATCGTCTCCCGGAGTGGGACTCTGCAGTCTGACGCAGTGATGTCATTCATGGCCAACTGCCTTGAGGTCATCATGTGCCACATGTTTATGGGAGAATCTCTTACCGTTTGCAAAAATCTCCAGCAATCTATTGTCCGGAGGTGAGTGCGGAAAGGGGTTGATGTGGGATTTCTGGAGCTGGTGAAGATTTATCTCCATTTCCTTGCCTGCCAAGGTTTATATGGCTTGGAGCACTTGTTCCAAGAAGCTAATAGGTACTGTGTAACTGCTTGGCACATGAACTAGCCTCTTACTTTAATAAGAGTGAATCAGTGAGATATTTGAAGGTATTATATGAATTTTTGATTCCATTCCCACCCATGTTCTCTACAGTTCCTTTGGCTGAGTTGAAGTTCTGGATGTAAAGCTCCATCATAAATCAAATGACGCTTTTCGTGTAAACAAAACATCTGCTGACATTTTAAGTACTGAGAGATTTGACCTTGAAGCTTTCCTCCTTTCCCACAAGTGACTAAGATAATTCTCTGTCCTCTAATCACTTGTAAATGTCACTTACTGATAATCCCCTGGCACCGCAATTCAAAGCCTTTAAAGGGTTGTTGTGAAGGGTTTTATTTCGGGGGGGTGTGTGTGTGAGTATTGGTATAATTCTGCCTTTGCACGTTTGGCAGTTCTTAAATGCATTTTGCTTGGCCCCTTGCAGTGTTCTGAGGCTCACGTGGTGGGAAACGTTTGTGTGTGAGCCGTGAACTGCATTTGAAAAGAGAGCTTTTAATTACGCTTGGCATTTTGAAATCTTCTAATAGTGGCAGTCATCTTACAAAATATTTCCCATGCAACAGACTTTCCATTATTATTTTTTTTCTATAAGGCATTTTCTCCGCCTTCAGTGTGTTTTCTTTGTCACCTACTGTTGGTTTGCCCTGTTAAGCTCTAATAAAAATTTCAAATCACACGGCATTATTACTGCATCCTAAAGGGTGCTCCTCCCCCCCAGCCTTTCTCCAGCTTCAAACTGACTTACTACACTTGGCTTGTTTCCGCGGATCAAATCCAGAAGAGCCTATGACTATATTAGCTACCTACCAAACTGCACACGAGATTGTTTGTTACTGCCTCTAAAAGGCTCTGTGTGCCTGGGATAGTGATTGTTGGAAACATCTAAGTAAGCTCCTTGTGACTGACAAGGATTCTTCGAGTTTGTTTTTCACAGGGCTTCATATTTGCAAAAACATTTCTTGATTGATTTCGGTTGTGCTTTGGGGTCCTTAAAGAACCAAAAATCCCCAGTTCACATTTTTTATTTTGTCCTCCCCTCTGAGATGCCATTGCAGCCCTGGCCAAAATTTTAATGTCCACCTACTGAGCAGAAATACACTGTTCTGCAGTCTTTTCTCCTTCTTTTTCTCTGTCGTGGACAGATTCTCACTACATTCTGTACCTCTTAATAATTTAAACCCTGGGAACTTTCCAAAGAGCAGCTGATGCCTCGTGGAAATGTTAAAAACTATTTTTATATTTAGCAACAGCTCTGGCTGTCATACTATTTTTCTTCTTTTGTATTTTATTAATAGAGACTTTTGTATGCAAACAGGATTTTTTTGAAGGTTTTTTTTTTTCTGAAGAGAACATCTGTTCCCACTGCAAATTCTACACCTGAAGTCATAATCCTCTGTGACATTGTAATTGGTGGCTCTGGAAACGATTTTGATGTCACGTAAGATTATGACTTCAGGAGGAGGATAAGCAGTGGGAGCAGATGCTCTCCTAAGCAACAAAGATCCCGTTCTCATGCAACTGTCTCTAGTAATAAAATGGAAGGAACAAAATACAGAAAATGATGTGTAAGCAAAGCCTGGGGTCTTCCACGAGCCATCAGTTGAGTCTTTAACCACGTGATTTTTCCAGTGATCCCATTCTCATCCTTGTACAAATGTGCCTTCAGATGGGGTCAGGAATTGACTTTCTCTTGACTGCATTTTGTCTGCTACTCCAAGGGCAGAGAGACATGCACTAAAATCCGTGTGTCAGCTAGTTCACTGCTTAAACCTGTGGATAAGGCTCTAATTCACACAGCATGGCTTCCTCTAAAAATGTGCTGCTAGTGACTCTCTGATCCAAGTTTTAAATTGGAAGAGCCCATTGGGCAGCAAGTTTGAAGTTATACATCCTTCTGCCAGGATGAAATAAGGTGATTTATCCTTTTTTTGTTTGTTTGTTTGTTTGGAATGTGTGTTCAGATGCTGCGTGTGCAGGGAAAACATGGAGAGTGGGTGGGAAGGAGGAGGCGAGAGGAGGGAAGGCAAGCCCACGAGCTGTTCTTTGTTTGCTCCCTTGCTTGAGCTGGGGGAATTGATCCATGTTACTCGGATCCCGTTAAGAATTAGAGTTCTGGCTTTAGGCTTATGGAGATGCTCTTGTTTAGGCTCAGAGCAGCCAAGTGATTGCTGGTTTTGAACAGGGGGATGGGGCCAAATTGACTCCCATTCTCCCAATGCCTCTGAAAAGAGAAGAAATGTGAGTGGGAACTGGAAAGGGCTAGGGCTGGGCATGCAGCAGTAGGTCGCTGCAGGTAGTAGAGCTGGGCGGGCTTGGAAATGCAATCTAGTGGGAAAACAGACTGGTTTCAGCTCCGGAGTTGTACTGGAAAGTGGTGTATATACAGGGTGTGGTGATGGGAGCTTGGGTGTTAAATCTCCTGCATCACACCAATGGCTTAAAGCCTGAACTGATTCTCAAACTTCCCTTTGACTAAAATGAGGTTAGTATGATGTATTTCTGTTCTACTGGCCCGAAGAGAGAGTTGTTCTCATGTCTGTTAGTCTTGTGACAGCCCTAAACCGAGCACTGTAGTGTCCAGCTTTCTTGTGGGCAGTTTTCTGGTTGAAGTTTGCTGCTATTCGGGACAAATTAGTTTACGTATTGAAGGCATTAAGAGCCTCTGATTCAGTTCTGCTGCTTTTGCAATGAAACACAGTAAGCAGCACAGCACTCATCTGGAGCCCTCATCAGCAAACAAGAGGCTTGCAAGGGCAAGGTCTCCTCTGAGCTTTAGAGAAGACTGTTTCCCTCTGGGCAGATAAATCATTGCAGTGTTTTTCTTTATTCTTTTTTCTTCTGTGTGAATGGGAGGGGTAAGCTCCTTTATGGTGAGAAACATACTCTGTGCACACAAGAAGGGCCTAGTTGTTAGAGTGGGAGATGTGGCTTGAGTGATCCATATCCACTTCCCTGATCTTCCTCAGATTTCACATGTGACAGTGGTGTAATCTCAGTGTCGATGTAAAATGACTTTTTTTCCCCCCCTCATCACATGGTGCTCAGCTGCTGCCACACTTCAGATAGTAGCGGGTCTAATGAACACAACGTTTTCCCTTTTATGCTTGGACCCTAACTTTGCCAAAGTGCTTACCTCCAAGCATGTGTTGCCTTTTGTTTAAATAACTCTTCTGTTGAAACCACTGCAGCGGTCATTCCAGAAACACTAAAATACCATAATCCGAGGACCCACGGTTGTAGGTTCAAGCGTGACCCCAGACCTGTTGCTGTGCCATGCAGAAAGGGGAGATTTGCATCTCCCTTTTGGGCTGAGTTACTGTGCTGGGATTCTCTCTAAAAGCTCGCAAGGGGCCGTGTGTCCAAAGCCCGGTCCGAGGGGACGTGGCTTCCTTCCAACATTTTTCCTCCCCGAGGGTTATTTTGTGGCGTAGTCAGCAGGGGGCGCTGTGACCCACGGAAGCGGCCCCACTCGCACGCTGCCTCACCCTGCCTGTATCCCTCGGTCTCTGCCCCAGGAATCTTGCGGGCAGGGAATTTGGATGACTGCACCCTTGCACAGCCACACGGCGTGGGGAGTGGGCACTTCACGAGTGTGCAGGAGAAGTTGCTTTCCCGGTGAAGCTTACCAACAGAAAACAGGCTGGATATGGGGATGGGAAATGCTTTGGCAAATATCCCCTTGACCTCAAGGACAGATTTTATTTTCCAGTGTGTTCCTTTAGAATTTTGTGGGGTTTTGCGTAAGTGTTTAGATAGCTCCTGTCATTGTAGTGATTTCAAGGACTCTACAACACCAGACAATACAAGCCTGTGAAAAGTCCTTGAAAAAAACACCTTTGAAAAGATCAAGAAAGCAACAATAAAAAAAAAAGCAAAGCAAAACAAAAAAATCTCTGAGACCGCAGTGTCATTAGGGATTCTTCATACATAGGAGGAAAGTGTCAAGGCATAGAGGTGAGTTGTGATTTACAGAAATGCAATCCGAGTTGAGCCACGGTAGAGACCATAGTCAGGAAGCAAAAGATTGTGGTGCAGCTGAAGTGTGTTTTGGGGAGGTGGGTGGGTAACGGGGCTCAGCTGCTCACATCTCCCAAAGGCGCTGTTGTAATCCCCCAGGGTCTGATAGCAGTTGGGAGAAGGTGCGGAGGGCTGGTTGGGGTCCTGGTGCAGCATCCCCCCCAAGAGCTGTGGGGTCGGAGTGGGGAGTTGGCAGTCCTAGCTCAAGCTCTTGCTCTCTGCCCCTGTTCCCCTAGCCACCCTGGCTGGCTACCTGTCTCCAGCAAATGGCTTTGCAAGGTGAGTGTGCGACTTGGGTGAGACTGAGGGTTACCCAGTGCTGGAAAGTGCAGAGAATTTTACTGGTTTAGGACAATCTGCCTGTTCTGGGGATCCAAGACCCAGAGGAAGAGAAACACTGACTTAATCTTCCTTCTTCTGCCTGTGTCAGGTATGAGCACTGCTTAGTTTGAATCGACTTTCAAAATAGGACTCCTGCCACTTTCCACGAATAGCTATTTCTGTTTGAATTGGATCTTACTATTCAAGCTTCTGTAGCATTACTTAAAATTTCCCCCTGCTTGTTTTTGTCCTTTTTTAACATGAAACTCTTGGCTGGATCTTACCGTTTCTTAAAACTGCTGATTCTGGTGACCCTGTGTGGCTGTGAGAGCCATGATGCTTGCTGAAGGGATGAAGCACCCTCCTGGGATTCAGTTGTAGAATTAGGGCTTCCAGGTGGGGTGAAACTGAGTATTTGGAAAGTGCTGAGTGAGCCAGTCCCTCTCCTGGCATTTAGCACAGGGCTGAACTATCACAAATGAATTTTTGCTCACCTCGGAGCTGAGCATCCCCCCTCCCTTGCTGCTGTTGCCCTGGATATCCCTGCGCTGTTCCTCTTGCCTGGATACTCATTGTGGGCTCAGCCTCAAAAAAGCCCTTTTGGGTAATCCTGTTTACTGTTAGTTTGGGTGGGAGGGGGGTGTTAGGGCAGTAAGCGAGTGCAAGATCATCTTTGAATTCAGCGGAGTCCTCCAGCATCCCTCATGCACTGCCCACCTGACTGCTGCAATTGTATTGACACTGCAAAAAGCTGGTATTAGCACCTAGGGCTTATTTGAAAATTTCAAGCTGTTTTTGCATCCCTTCACCACCTTCTCTTCCTTCTGACCTTGAAAAAGTCCCTCTCAGTACACTGCTAGCTTTCCTGGATCCCAGAGCCAGCACAGTAGCTGCCAATCCCGCTCCGCTAGCCTAAGCATGTTGTGGGCTCAGGCCCTGCGTCTGATTGCAGAAGACTTAATGTATCGCTAGGCTGGTGTAGTGAATCATTAGCATCCTGTTCCAGCTTTCATTGTCTGTTTCATTTCCTGCTCTTGGAAACCCCTGAATCATTCTGTCACAGACTGAATAACAAACTGCATCCTTGTCAGCTTGTGTTACCCAAGAATTCCTTGGCGGGCTTGGCGAAGGCTGATTCTGCTTGAGGTGTGGCCCAGACACCTTTGCTTCTACCAGGGATGTTGTTTATGAGTGGGTTCAAATACTTTACCAGCCAGTATGGCTTGTGGGACCATCCCCGATTTGGCATATTAATGTATCTTCTTTTGGGGGTACTAACATATCGCCGTCTTAAATGCATTCCTGTGGTTGACCCAGATGGCTTGTTCTTAACTACTAGCTCACGTGTTTTGAAGGGAATTGAGTCCTGAAACCTTCCTTAGCAGCTCGATTGGTTTGTGCATGAAATAGGTTTCAAGGATTGTCCTCTCTCTCTTGGCTGAGAAATAATATTGGAATAGTACTGTCGTGCTTTCTCTTCATGAGAGTGTAAAAGGCTGAACGGATGCATTAACTGCAGCTTTAAAGCATTTCCATAGTAAAATAAATCTAATTGAGCAGTTATTGCAGTAGCTTTTTAATTTGTGGAAGAGATTAGGAAATAACTTTCAGCTTGCTCTGGCAGAGCACTCCCCTAGGACATGTCCTGGGCGCTCTGGCATCGCTCCTTGGGTTCTTATTCCCTCCCCCTCTAATTGTCCGGTCACATTTGACTGATGCAGAGTTCAGCTGGCAAAATAATGTAAGAACCTCAATCTGCGAGAGTGTTTGATATAAACCTCAGTTCACAGGAGAAGTAGCAGAGTGTCATTCATGACTTAAGGAGAGAAACCACAGTAGAGAGATGTAATTTGCCTCTACTCGGGATGAGTCTGACATGTATTGCTCCTTCCCCATGACACGATGCAGCAGCAGAGGATGCTGCATTGAAGATAATGGAAGAGCTGGCAGTGTTGTGGGCGAATGACTTTCCAGAGTCCCATCTACGCCCCTTCATCTCAGGTTGGAGGCTGTAGTGATGGGGCTTGAGGTTTCACCTCAATCGCAGGGAGAAATGGTAGGCCTCGGGAAAATGCCAGTTTGTCCATATAGACATGAGGGGATGGAAGACACCCTTTAAGGAAAACACTTTATGGGGTAAATATGTCATTGTGTGCAGTTAAGAATCACAACCACTTTCCTCGGGAACTTTTGAAGTCCTTTTCTGAGCTTAGAAAATGAAGTGTGCACAGCGCTGGTACTGTGGCAGAGTTGGAAGTGAGAATGGCGCTAAGGAACGGATCTGCCTTAGGGTCAATGCATGGAGGCTTTGGACCCCTCTTGAGAGGCTTCTGGAGGGATGAGTAGGGGGCAAGGGCCCTCCCTGCTCACAGAGGAAGGGGCCTGGGGGAATCCCCCCTGCAGTTTCTTTGGTGTGGCTGGAAGATGCCCTGGAGAAGCTTCATTTTATGCTATTGGCAGTCACTGTCGGCAAGGAGAGCTTTTGCCGTTCCCTGGTACGGAGTTCAGGGCACGGCCAGTGGAACAAATTTTAAGTGTATGTCTGGCCTTCCCTGAAAAGATGAGAAAAATGCGTGTATGTATATTGGGTCATGGCACTTGTCGGCTGCTCCGGCTTGTCCTGGCGCTTCCTCCGTTCCACCGTGCCATGCTTCAGGGATGGGAGTTTCCAGCCTGGCTCCGGTGTGCTGGCTGAAGCTTTCAAGACAGATGCCATATTTGAACTTTCCGATGTGAGCAAGGTTTCCAGTGAAAACACTTATGCCGTGCCTGGCGGAGGATTAACAGGGTTTTTGTGCATGTAGGTGAAAGAGCTGAGTACAGGGCAAAAAGTGAGTTGATCTGAATTCTCTTCTCTTGGGAAACTTGTGCCTCTCCAGAAGCCGCTCACCAGCCTGTGGGGGAAGTCTAAATGGAGGGGGGAGAAGGTGTGCGACTGCAGCAGAGATTGGTTTGCGTTTGTGAGGGTCGTGCAAACTGGAGTCTGCATCTGCTCTGTCCCCGCTGTGCTCCGTTCCCTCAAGTCAAGCTTCTCCTGGTTTCCTTTCTTACTTTCCTTCTCCAGAGCCTCTTTTCCCATAAGCTCATCTCAGTTTGTGGAGCTCAAAAATCTGGCCTTGATCCCTCCCAATACACCATATTTCCTCATTTTATCTGGCGTGTGCTGCTTTTGTTGCCAGTGCTTAATTATACCAACCACCTTGTGCACCCTTTTTCCTGCTTGCCAGCTTTTGTGAAGTGGGATGTGCTGAAAAGTCTGAATCTGGCAGAGGGCTTTTCTTAG
Source organism: Cariama cristata (assembly GCF_000690535.1). Lineage (NCBI taxonomy): Eukaryota > Metazoa > Chordata > Aves > Cariamiformes > Cariamidae > Cariama > Cariama cristata. Next base: position 14,292 of record NW_009615023.1, read on the forward strand.
GTTTCTCTGGAAATCTCAAGGGGAAAGATGTTCGTCAGTCCCAGATACTGCCTTATGCTTTCCTTACAAGTAAGAAAAGGTAAGTTTGAGCAGCACCTAATGCAGTGGAGCTGTCCTCTTCTGGGGTCTGTGGTGCCGAGAGTCGCAGCGGGGGCATCGTCCATTGTTCCAGGCTGGCTGGTGAGATTCTCCTATGGCTTTGGGCTGCCCTTTAGCTCGCTCGGCAGGTGGAGTCCTGGGGACTCGCTGGCCTCTCTCGAGAGGTATGTCTGAAAACACACACTGAGTGTTTGCCAGGAGATAACTGCATTCCAGGGAGTGACTCTTTTGTCTTGCTAAAATCGAGGAAATCTGATCAAAGTGCAGCCTTGCTTTAGACTGTTTCTCTTTCTTCTTGACTTTGTCCCTGACCTATATATTGGATCCTGCCACACTAGTTGGAAGTAATTGAGATGGTAGTGTTAGGCTATTTACCAAGCTGTTCACTTGAAAATAACCTGACTGTGTCCAGTCCACACCTGTTCTGGGATAATTTTGGAGGCAAATAACAAAGTGCCATTAACCCTTTCAGCCACAAGCAACCCATTCAAGATCTAACTGTAGAGTGAGGTTATACTTCTGCTGATGGCAGGAGGAATTTGTGACGTGGGGTGCCCTTCGCTCTTTGTTTCCCAGATCTATGAATGATTCCAAGCAGCTGCTGAAGCTGGGCTCACTATGTGTCCACATCCAAATGAGGACATTTCAGAGACCTCCTTGTAAAAGTTGCCGCTGGGTGGTGGTTGGTTTGGTGTTGAGTCTGCTGGACCAGAGGTTGTGCTGGAAAATATGTGTGTGTGTGGGTATTTTCTTTGTTATCCCAGTGTTGTTTCTGATTAAAGGATTTGTTTTGAAGGGGCTGCTAGTCAGTTGCCTAGAAAACTTGCTTTCATTTAATTAATCATGATGAGTTTAGTCTGGAGGTTTTGTAGGAGAGAGCAAGCAACCATATCCTTGGCTTCTTTCCCTTGGAAAAAAAAAAAAAAGCAAGGTTTCATGTGTGAAACTGCAGCTCTTTTGTCTCCCCAGGTCGACACCCTTCTCTGTCCTTCGGGTTTTAATTTTACAAGCCATGCGTTTGCAGAGGTAGATCGAGTTTGAAGTCCATCCAGGTGTGGAATGAGGAAAGAACCGTCAAGAAGATTACAGGAGCTATTCTGCAACTCATTAACTCAATCTCTTCCCCTTCTTGTTATCTCCTCCCCATGCCCGGGGCCTTTCGAACTAGTGCTCTAAGTGCTTCTCACTTAATCTAGCCCACCTGGACAGGTGTATGAAGAAAGGAATTGCCTTCCGGGGAAGGACTCAAGGAGCATAGATTGCACAGGGAGTCTGCTTTTGGGAACTGCTAATCCCAGTTTAACATTATGACAGCTGCTCGTTAAAATCAGGGTGTTTTTTAACAGGCAGTTAAAGGAGAGGCTTTGCACGCACATTTAGCTGAGAATAATAGTGAGCCATGTGCATTTGATTTTTATTTTTTTTCCTTAAATCACGCAAATTGTACATGGAAAGAATTCTCCGGCGTCAACGTGCTGGGGTAGGGAATTTACAAGGTTTGCAGTAACATACGGTTTCCTGTCGAGGGGGGCAGAAAATTACAAAGCTTTCTTTTTTTCTTTTTGTTTTTCTTTTTTTTTTTTTTCTTTTTTTTAAGATCAAGTTCAAACCACTGGTATAAATCCAGCCTCCTCGGAAGGTATACTTACTGTGTTGGGGTTTTTCAGTTGTCTTGGTGGCAGATTGTCATGTAAACTTGTCTAGGTTCTCGTTTTTATAGGTACATGTAAAGGCTGCTTATAAACTACAATTTGGTATATGCTGAGAAGGCAGCATGCAGATCTAATTTGGGAGAGTCTATATACAAAGAAAGAAGCAGCGGTTTCTTTGCCTTGGGGAGATGTCTGTTTCTTCCTAGCTGAACTTCAGTAAACTTGGTCTATTAACATGATTTTCTCTGCAGGACTGTGGCGTTGGATAAGAAACATGAAGAGCTGAGGCAGAGGAGGGACTATCAAAGAGACGTTTACTGTATTTTATGTAATTTCACTGCAGGCTTTACCAACTGCCTCCCAGATCAGCGGTTATTTGCTGGTTGATTTCTTGTAGGCAGTGCTGTGGAACTAAGAAACTGCGCAGCTCCTACACGAGCCCTTGGATCCACTCCTGGAGCGGTGTCCTTTTCTGCCAGCCTTTAGGCGAGAGGCATGAAGGGCAGGTCTGTGATGCAGAAAGACACAAAATTGCCCCGAGTAGTTTTGTTGCTGGAAACCCGTACTCCTGCAGCTACTTAGGTTCAGGCAAGTTAATTTAACCCACCAGGACTGAGCAACCAGCCTTGGAATGGGAGTTTCTCTGCTACGTTTTTGGCAGCTGGACTCCAAATCATTTGTGGATGGGAATATCCTTTCCGTTTCCTGGGAAATACCAGTCTCTTGTGGGCTTTTCTTCAGCTGGCTGTATTGCTACCTGGGATTTTCATGTGTGTTTCCAGCCGCCAAATCTCCAGCCGTTCCCTCTCTGTTTGACAGAAATCTGGCCGTTGCGGAGCTAGAGATGAGCTGTGAATTTTCCAGACACACGTCTGTACAAGAGAAGTTTGTTGAGCAGTGAACTCCTCTTTCGACCCAACACAATTTGGTTCAGCCTCAAGGGACTGATGCTGCCAGTTTGACTCTGCCTCCTTTCGAGTGATCATGAACCGGCCCTTGTCACACGGTTCAGAGGAAGCATCTTGGTGGCATGGGGCTAATAGTCACAAGTCCTTTTAATCTTAAGGGTGTAACTCTTAAGCTATAGCATAACTTCCCTTTACCCCCCAGCTTTAAAACACTGGACTATTGTTATGCTACACTGAGTAATACTATTTCTCTTTCCCCATGTTCTCTTACTCAGCAGGTTGCTGTCATGTAGAGTACTTGCTGATGGGGACTTGCGCTTTTTTTTGTATGGTTTTTTTACATTGTATAAATGGTTTTAACTTTTGCTGTTCTCTTCCTCTGCTCTCTAGTTATAACCCTGCTGCTCCTCTCTCATGTTGTCATATCGGGTCTCTGGCTTGCAAGGTCTGGGATGTGTGCTGGAAGGCAGACCCAGTGGTGTGATGTTGGCAAGAAGAGCTGGGAGGGCAGGGGAAGAATGCAGATTTCTCTGAGAGGGAACCAAAAGACCGAGGCTGTAGATTCAGAAACTGGAACCCAAAATTCAAGTGGCAAACAGGGATACTTGTGTGCGTTTCAGTTAGGGCAAATTCCTGTGGTGCCAAGACAGGTTTTCTGCAACTTGGATTAAAAAGGAGGCTGCAGTGCGTGTGCGTGTGTGTGTGTGTGTGTGCCTGCACACACTTAAATACTTATCTGCAGATCTGAGCTTTCTAAACTTGCCTGTGCTCTAATTGCAGAGTGTAGACTCTGCATGCAGAACAACTCAGCCTGAAGTGATAATCCCAGGCTCAGCCCCGAGGGAATGCCTGGCACTGCTCTGGCCTGATTTTCTTAATGGCTCTGCAACTTGCCGCTTGTTTAAATAGTTATCTCTGAGTGCCCTGCCCGGCTTGGGCAGAGCTCTTAGGATCTCTGGTCCTCTAAGAATACCTGTATGTTGTGATTTATTTATAAATTTTTAAAAACTTCTTCCTCTCTCTTCATGTTAGGCCAAATTTGGGCTTGTGTCAGCTCAACAGAGTCGCTAAAAAGGGGTGCAAGCCCAGCCCGCGCTCCTTGCTGATGCACAGAGAGGAGGGTGGGAGACCTTGATGTCCAGCTGCCCCTCCTGCCTCCTCTGAACAACCCTTCCTTGTCCCCACCACTGCATGATCCATATCCATGCAATCCCCTTCCCTTGCACTGGAGAATTTGTATTTTTTCTCAGCTAATAACCTGTGTCTGATTTAGTTTCCAGGCGGACCGCCCTGCATTAAATGTCGTCATTTTCCCTCTGCTTCATGAGGACTTGACAGAGGTCATCAGAGATGTCCCCATGCGGCACTTGGATGAAATTACCTTGTTTAAGAGCAGAGTGGCCGAGGAACCTCCCAACTTGTGGTGGTGACTGTCACAGCATGGAAAGGACGGTCAGCGTGAACACATGAAATAGCTTCTTGTTGGCCTGGATTCCCCATCTTCAGCTCCTGGCCACCTCACTGGATGCCGTACAATCACTTTAAATACGTGCAATTGCAAAATAAAAAAAGCTGGTCCTTTGCAATGGGGAAACATCTATGAGACATTGCTTGCATCTGAAAATCCTGTCTCAAAGGCTTCTGGAATCTGATGAGTATTTCCTTGCGGTTATTATGAATTGTTTTGTTATTTTACTGAAGTTAAAGGTAAGAGAAACTGACTTAAGGATGCTCTTTCCCCTGTGTCGCCTGGTGTATTTCCTAAGGGCCCCTGTGTACTTTGGCAGTGTGCTTTGTGATATTGGTGGAAATCATTCTTTGCTTTGGTCTATTTTTGGCAAAGTAGAAAGCCTAAGCCAGCTAAGAGGCACAAAAATGTGTTGCTCGATTGAAGCGCATCACATCTTTTCTATGTTACAAATACACATTTGTAGTCACACACATGCAATCACAGATATTTAAAGGGTTTTTTTGATTGAGAAGTACCACAGGGACTCTCTTTTATTCCTGAATAACAAATTAAGGTCATTAGCGCCTCGACCATGGTATGTTCTTGCTGATGCTGTTTCCATCTGTCTGGTGGAAGAAGTTCTCGGCTCTTTTGGAAGTCCTTGCCCTAGGGTAGATGGTGCCTACAGTGAATAAGTTGAGGCTCAGATCTGATTTAAATGCAGTCTGTCTTACAGTGTAGATGGGAATGTCGTGTTCCAGTTCTGTCCTTAGATCCCATGCCTTGAGCTCATGCTAATTTTAGAGATGTTATAAAGTATTTTCACAGTGTGATTTCTGTCAGCTTCTCTGCTCCACAGAACTTCCTCAGGCATCAGTAGTGGTCTGGATCACTTTCATATTGCCTTATTTACTGAGCACTTTTGAAAGCATCAGACAGCTGTACCAAAAGCCAAGTTATGAATTCCTGGAGCTACGTTTCTGGGTGGCAGTCGGATTTCCCTTCTGCTGGAGTATTTTGTGGTAGCACGCTGGCTCTGTCTTCTGCAAAACAACTATCAACCAGAGCTGTCTAAGTTTTCCACCTAAACACTCCCTAATGTGTTGGGCAGTGGTTTTCTGGGGAGGCCCAGGGTTGTCCGAAGATGATGTCCCCATCTCCTTGTCGGCATTTTCTACACAAGATGCCATCTCCCAAACAGTGTTCTGCTGTCAGTTGTTCATAGGAAACTTGGTCTGATGGGGTAGATTTGAGAGTAAAACGCATCTCACAGCTTTGAAGGACTTTGGAGGAGCTGATGTCCTTACTTTCCCATCAGTCAGGTGTGAACCTGCCTGGAAATCTGTCTTGCTGGTGTAAATCTTGAGCCAGACTGCGGTAACCCTTGTGCTCAGATAAGTTACGGTGTTAACGAGCAGGTTCATGTTAACCTTCTACAAGCACAAGTCTGTATATTGCTAAAACTAACCCCTGCGTGCTTTTGCTGTCTGCTCTGAGTTTCTCCCCCTTCTTTGCTCAGGACAGGGTGCCAGCAGCGGTCTGTGGTTAACGAGGTGGTGAGGCCGGCTCGTGCTCCTCTGGGAACGGCTGCAGCTGAGCTGTGATCACTTCTGAAGTATTTGAGATTCTGCCTCAGGTTAGACACAGTGCGGGTGAGCGCGAGGAGCTGGTGTCCTGTTCTTGGCATCCTGGCACTGTTTTCTCTCCCGACGAGGTCATTCTTTCTACCTCTTGTCATATTACTTGCCTGTTTGAATCCCTCTCTCCCTCTCTGACAGCTTTCTTCTCTCCTTCTCCCTGATTTCAGCAATCAGATGTACTTTTTGGCAGGAATACGAACCACTGCTCTGTCCAGTTCGGACCACTTCAGCTCTGGCTAGTTTTTGTCTGAGTTTCTTTCCTAGAATAAATAGCGACGGTTAGGCAGCGAGTGTTTGCAGAGCTGCTTTCTCCTCCTTGTTTGAAGCATTAGCAAAGCTGCTTTCTCCTCCTTGTGCCTCTAGCCTCAGGGCAGGGTAGAGGGAAGGCTGAGCATATGGAGCCAGCTCTCTGATGCCGAAGGGGACCAGTTTTGTCCTGTGGAGGAATCCCCAACGTTTGGTACGTGCCACAGGAGTGAGGCCATTTCCACCCTCAGCGGGAATTTCCCCTCCACATACACGCTGTGACACTGGCAAGAGTTTGGCAGAACCGCTGGCTCGCCTGTTCCTGTCCCGCTGGAAAACCTGTTTTGGGGGACAGTGGTATGCAGAAAACACCTGTTGCTTAATGGTGGTGTTAACCCTTTGGTCTTGGGGGTTGATGACACATGCTGTACCTTTTTCTTGGCAAAGTGATACCCATCTGCCTCGCGTCTTGCTGGATCGGGGCAGGCAATCAGGCATGTTTTATAATGCCATTATTCTGTTGCCTGGAGTATGATGTTTAGACATCTGTATTCACCCAAGCAGGCTGGAAGTCCTGATGCCAATGCTACCAGTTATAATCGGGGATAGGAAAGGTCACCCACATGTAATAAAGGTAGCACCACACATGGTGATAAAGAGCTAAAAACTCCTTCCACCCGTGACTCCCCAACTCTGGGCCAATGCTCGGTATCTCTACTACAAATCCTCTTATGGTGAGTGAGAATTTCCGCTGCTTCTGCACTCCAGGCGGGATTCACCAGATGTTAATAATGTGCTTATTTTCTCTAAGTGCTATTTTGGCATCGGTGTTAATTACAATTTATATTCTGCAACATTTACACTGGGAAAAGAACCCACCCTAATAGTCCCCAATTGGCAGAGCTGGGCTATTAAACATAGCACCATATGTTCTGAGCAGAGCAATATATGGGACTCAGAGCCCACTCAGCGCTGAGACTCCGGCATGCAGCGTTAGAGGAGGAGAGGAGAGCAGAGAGATGGGTGTTTTGCTCCTAGCTTTTATTTAATATGAAATTCCCCCTCCTTTTCTCTGGTCTTTGTCCCCATCTCTCCAGAAATCTCCCTCCTGCTATCTGTGAGCATCTAATGAGGTGATCTCTGAGCCTGCTGATGCCACTGTCCGTAGTCTAAAATAGATGAATTCAATTACAGAAGGTGCCCTTCTCACAGGGAGCGCCTCTGCAGGATTCCCAGTCCCTGCTGGCATGTTTCTCGCTGCGCTCCAAATCAGACCTCCGATCTTTGGGAACTGCAGAAGAAATCTTTGCTTTGACTGCCAACAAGGTGTCCATGCTTATTTGGGAGGAGGGTGTTCTGGGATAAGTGTCATTGGTCTGTACAATAAGAAGTTTTTTGCTGCTCTGCTGATATCCAAAGTCTGGTTTAGCAAAGTGGCATTTCATTCCTGCAAGTTGGGAGGGTCTAGACTTGAAGAGTGACAGTGGTTTTGGTGTGGGGAGTTTGGTGGGACTAAGTCATCAGTGTTTCGGTAGGTTTCTTAGAAGGACTGTAGGTTAAAGGATTGCTTCCTCAGCCGTTTTGCAAAGCTGATTTTCTGGTCTCTTTGGGAAATAGCAGTGTACCCACTGCTTGGTTTGGAAAGGGGGCTGTGTGGCCGCGGCCTCTCCCTTCAGGAGGGCTTGGACTGCAGTTGCCCGTCTGTTGGGGAGGTGGTTCCGGAGGAGGAGAGGAGATAGGAGGGAAAGGAGGCAGGGCAGGACTGTGTCGTGGACCTCAAACTGGAAGCCAAACACACGCCGTGGGACTTGGTCTCATTTCCCCAACTTGTGAAAGGGGAGGAAGGCTCGCCCACCTGGCACAAGGGAGCTGGCAGGGGGGCAAAGTGCTGTCCTCTCCAGGTGAGGTGGTGCTCCCTTGGGAGGAGAGGACAGGGCTGGGGCTGCTAATGCAGGCTGACGGGTAGCAGAGCAGCGACCCTGCTGACTTTAATTCGCATGACTACCTCCTCCTCCTCTGCCGGGGTGTGTGAGACTCCCAGGGGAGCAGAGCAGGATCTGTCCCCTCACCTTGCTGATCTTCAGAGGTAGGAAAGTCCTGGGGCGACGTACAGGAATGGGACCGCGCGTTGTGAGGTGCTGGGTGCTTTCTCCCAGTGGCTCTTTTTTAGGATGGGGTATCCCCCCACAGCTGCAGAAACGTGGGGCTTTTCCATTTGTGGAGTTAATTGGTGCAGAAGAGTTTTTGTCTGCTTAAGGGAGATGCGATCCCTCCTTGGCCGGCTCTGGCAGAGGGTGTCCAGCCAAAGCTCCTCTCCCCCATCTGCAGGGAGCCCTGCTGGGTGTTGCAGAGGCAAATCTTCCATTGCAGCTCTCCTGCCTCTTTGATTAGATGCGCAGGCAGCCGGGGTACTCTAGCAGGAGAATCATTTCCATAGAAACCAATTGGGATGTTGTACAGGGAATAATGATTAATAGTGAAGGGATGTTGCCTCAGGCCCTTTTCATTTTTTAGGGGGCAGCAAGGGACAAACCGGAGCACAGGTGGGGGGACAGGCAGGCTCGAAAACTAATGGAAACCATCCCTTCCATTAATTTCCAGGGCAGCTTCCCCTCTTCTCCTCCTACCCTGCCCCCCCCTGCCGCTTCCCAGCTTTCGTCAAATTTTCAAAATGGCTAACCTGGTTAGAAATAATCATAATAATAAAAAAGGATGGATGAGGTCTGACTACTAACATTGTTGCTGTTAGCAGCAGGATTTCAGCCATAAAACATGAAGCAAGGGAGGCATTGACCTTTCCGCTGTTTGAAATGAATGGAGACATCAATATCTATTGTTTTGTGGCATTGACCTCTGACGCTCTCGTTTCGCCCTCCCCTTTCTTTTTTTTTTAATTTCCCCCTGACACTCGAGGAAAGGGGTCAGTTTGTACCATCTATTGATCCCAATCTTACTTGGTGATAGGGAAATAATTAGAATTTTAAAGATCTCTGCTGCACGCTGGCGAAATACATACACAGACGCGCATGCTAAGCCCCCGCTTCCTGCGTTGCGTTCTCCCCCCTTCCTCGCAGAGATTCAAAGCTCTGGGATCTGAAGGAAGACAGATCAATATAGGTTTAATCATGATGGGGTTTTAATTTCAGTTTTTTAAATGGTAAAGTGTAACATTTTATGTTAATGTTGTCGGAGTCTGGCTGCCTGGTGCCTTGTTTTATTTATTGTTTTAAGTAGCCCCTTCTTTTGTGAACTTCATCTATGTACAGAGAATGTGAAATCAGGCATTGCTAATTAGCTGTATGACAATTAAGTAATGTAGCACAAAACCATTAGGACACTGGATTTGTTTTTGAAGTTTGTCCTTTGAAGTGGAAGCTGCAACTCCCTGCCCAAGGCTGCTGGGGAAAATGTTTTTCTATCAAAACTTTCTTTGAAAATAAAATGTCAGTGTAAGAGTCCCTATTTCTGTCGTCTGTCCCTCTAAACAGCGGGTGGAAATTGTTTCTCATTGTAAAAACTGCTGGCATTGATAGAAAGGGGAATTCAGAAAAGCATTAAATGGGCAGTTGGTCTCCAAACACCCTCGGTTCTGGTAGAGATGTTACCAAAACTGCTTGTTTAGCTTGTTGAAAGAGAACGGTGTTGCTTTAGGAGAGAAGACCCAGGTCACAACCAACGCCCTGGAGATGGCCAAGGGAGGTGGCCCTCAGAACTGTGGGTTCGCCTCTGACACCTCGGGTGCCATCAGGATGCGGAGCAGCTTGGTCGCAAATACCGACGAGCTCCTGAGTTCGGGCTCCTCCATCTGTGCGCTCGTTTGACACTTGTGTTTGCATCTGGCCGTTTGTTCTAGTAGTGAGTCAAATTCTGAATGTGCAACTTTCATGTACGCTGGTGGCATGTAAAACTTCAAATAAAGAGTGAAACCGATTTTGAACCCGGTCTCTCTTGTTGCCTCCTGCCTCCGATTTCCCTTTAAAACCAAAGCCATCCTGCTAGGAGGCACGCTTTGGTGTCGCATTTTAAGTTTAAGCGATGTGAGGTTGAGTTGCTGCAGCGAGGTGTGCGTGGGCAGGGATGTGCCTGGGTGTAGCCCCAGTCTGGACTGGGAGCTGTGGAAATGTCATCTGCTGGGATTGTTGGGGTGAGCGGTGCTAATGGGGTTTACAGCCCTGTCCGCCCAGGTCTGAGGTTGGTGGATGCTGCTCTGTGCACCTTGGTGCTTGTGGCTGTGGGCTCAGCTGCACGTTAAAATTTTGTGTTTAGGAAATGCTTTTCCTCCATGGATTTCCGAGCACTCAACTGCTGAGCCGTGTCGCTGTGGGACAAAACAACCGTTATCCCTGGGTAAGTGAACCAAAGTGACTTGCGGAAGGTCCATTGCTCTGAGAACCCCCAGGCTACAACCTGCACCCTGCTCTGACTCCTCCAACCCTCGGGCAGCAGCCTGGACCTGCACCGCTTCTTTGTATGAAGCCAAGAGCTGAAATCAAGGGTCTGGGGTGCTCGAAATTCCATTAATGCCACCATGACTGCATGGATGGAGCTGAGTTGGGATGACTGAGGCTGTGGGAAGGGGAAGGCGATATGGTGGAAGCAGGTAGCACGGGCTGCTCATGGTGAAGGAAACTCTGCAGGCATTAACCTGCCCTGGCAGCAGCAGTTCTGCCCTTGCAGCCACGGCAGACGTGTGGTCCCTGGATCCTGGGGGCCTGCGGTGGTGGTTGAAAGCATATCGTCATCAAATATTGAAGGGATGGAGGACAGCGGGATGGATGTGCTGGACCCCAGCCCTGTGCATACTACAGCTGGGACAGCGCCAGCCGCTGGACTTGCTTGCATGGAAAGGCTGATCAATGCTAGAGAAAATATGCATCCTGTTGAGCCGTCTCTTGTGTTGCTGTTTCTAGGGTGCAGGACAGTGATACACGGGGAAACCGGGCTTCACTTACTTCCAGCACCTACTTTGGATTAAAAAAAAAATCCACAAAACAAACACGCAGGAGGAACAGCTTGGTGGAGAACGGTGCATCTCATGTTCCTACGTGCTTACATCAACTCGCCCCAGGTAGGTGAAGCACTCAAAATTGATGTGTGATCAGTTTTTAAACGGTGAGTGAGTCCATGCAGGACTTGCGATGGGATTGCAGGAGAGCCCGTGTGCTGCGGTCTCTCCCCACAGTGATTCAAGGTCCCGCACCCGGTTTTATTTCAGAGGGGATCATGGGCTCTCTGTTGTTTTTCTGTTCTGGCAGGTCTGCTCACCAGGGCATGGAGCAGAGACCTTCCCTCCATCCCTCCTGCGCTTGTGTTTAAATTATGGATTTTATTGTTCCAATAACTTTTATCTAAATGTGGTTTTGGGGGAGGGAGGAAAGAGATAAGGAGGGAGGAGGCTGACGAAAGAATGCGCTTTTGGACTCTGCTAAGCCTCCAACTTATCGCTGGGACTTGCTGTGGGGTTTCGGCATTAACGATCCCAGAGGAGGACTTAACAGGGAAATGACTGAAAGGGCCGTGGTCGTTATGATACGCTGGTGGGAGGAAAGCTGGGGAAGGCCCGTGAGGAGTAACCCTCTTCCCGCTTGGTACTGATCTTGTTGTACCCTCTGCCAGCTTATCTGTTGGCAAGGAGGGACGTGACTCCATTTCCAGGAGGGGAAACGGGAGCAGAGGTGTGAAAAGGCTGAGGGTGAAGAGCTTAGCTGGGCAGGGGCAGGGATCTCCTGTGACTGTTTGGATATCTCAGTGTGCTTCTGGTTTTGCCCTTGCCTATACAGTCGTTATTTGGGCAAATGGAGTATTGATCTCTGCGAGGGGGGTCAAAGAGTCACTTCTGCTTGTTGTGGGGAAGGACGAGGCTGGGCAAGTGCCTCAGACCAGATCATGGCAATCTGGGATGTGTTTAAAGAGAAGAAAAAATAAAATTGGGAAGGCTACTGGCTTGCCCTTTAGGTTTCCTCTCTCCTTTCTTGCCTGTCTCCCGATGGGGGTGGGTGACCGCGAGGCTGGAGCTCTGCACCTCCAGAGATGCTCGATAGTCCTGGGGCTGTCGGAGACCTTTGGGCTTACGGAAGCGTATGGATGTGCAGAAGACAGTTCCCAGATCCTCCTCATCCTCCAGACCCGGCTGTGTGAAGAGGGTAGGGTGGGACCTGCTGGTGGAGAACAAGGCTGTGCCTGCCTTTGCTTGCTGTGTGAAGGGGAAAGGAGACCTCGTACGTGCAGGTCTGGGTCGTTCATGATTTCCCCAGCTCCCAAAATGCCATGCAGTGGCTGTCCCCAGCTCCCTTCCCCACCAACCTCTCTCTGTTTTCTGCCCAACTGGCTTTTTGCTGCCTGGTTTAACTGGGATTGCTGGGCGGCAAGTACCAGCCTGCTGGGAAAGCAGCCGGTTACCACTAACACCGCAGCTCCGCCGCCGGCGCGTGTCGGGCAGAGGAGGGTCAGCATCGGGGGCTGATGCACTCAGGGTGGGAAGAAGTCCTGGAGATTCGGCAAGGAGGCAGGAACGAAGCGTCTTTAACAATATCTCTAGCGATGGAAAGAAGCTGGCTGGTAATTGTAGTTAAGGGTTTGGGGAGGACATTTAAATGGACCAGATGATCCAGTTCTTTTCTGCCTGGAGATCTGGTCCTCTCCTCTCTTTGCGGAGTCTCTTGCTACTGGATACCTGAGCGCTGCAGGTCAAAATGGGAATTTCCTGGGGATGAGCACTAAATGCTGCTCTCTGGGCTGGTCCACCTGCTCTGTTTTTCATAGCCCTTATCTCCCACCAGCTGCTCTTCACCACTCAATGTTCCTTGAGTGAGAGCACCTCAGAGGGAGCAGGTCTGCGGAGTGCCGGCTTAAAACACCTCCCAGACCCTTGCTCTCAGCCTACAGCAGCGAACTCTTGTTCTTCCATCTGCTGGGACCTTGTCTGGGAGGTCTCTAGACCTGGGATGGCAGGAGGAGAAGTCCTCCGGGTTTGTGCTCCGAGTGTGATGTCTCAGCCCCTGCATCAATTTGGGAGCAGCTTGCGCATCGCAGGCTCCAAGGTGGAGGCAGGGGAGAAGGGAGTACGGAGGAGAGAGGCCAAATTACTTCATCGCCCAGAGGCTTTGTCTGTGACCTCGGGATGCAGCTGACAATTTCCAAGGTGCTAATTTTGTACTTGCTACTTCCCAGGCCCCAGAGATAACCTCTCCCCAGGGGCTGACAGGCGAGGCAAAGGTGCAGGATGCGTGCAGGAGTGAGAACCTGCGTGTGAGAGAGGTTCTGACCACGAGGAGAGATGGAAAATCTTGGGAGGGACCAGAAGGAGAGGAGAAACGGTGTTGTCGGGGCATGGACAAGCTGTAGTCCCGGTTCAGTCCTCATGATGCAGCCCTTAGTGCTGCCCACGTGGGACACGTGATGGTTCTCGTGGTGGTGTGGACTCTCCCATCAAGCAGAGATTTGAAGTGGGGTGGTCCTGTACCATCCTTTGGGGCTCGGGACCACGGTGGCCTTCTGGTTGGCAACAGAGTGGACTCCAGTGTCCCATTCCCATTTCACTGTGCTTGAATTTGCTTTCTGGTGCGCTGGTGAAGGCTTGCACGGAGAGGGAGAGCGCAGGGAGTGGAGAAGAGGAGGAAAAATATGAGATTTCTCTCTCCTATGAAGCGCAAACAGAGGGAGAAGTTTCTGAACAAACAAGTCTCTCATCCCTGTCTCCTGGAAGCTGCGTTATCAGAGTACCATCGCTGTCTTCTCTTCTTCCCCCCGATGAAAAGGAATTAAAAATACAGCTAATAAAACCCTTTTACTTTCTCCAGGAGGAGGAGGAGAAGGAAAAAAAAAAAAAAAAAAGCCTTGAAAATGTTAAAGGACATAAAGGGCATTCATGAAAGGGTTGGATGGTGGTTATTGCAGCAGGGGGAAAAACATTATTTCACTGTGCAGATAAAAGGAAGTGGAAAAGCAGCATATTTATAGCTAGGGAGCCTGGATTCCTTGTTAAGCTGCTATTATCAAATTAATGTCAAAATGCATCAAACAGGCATGAGTGTTCTGGGCCCCTTATGCAAAGTGCTTGCAAATTGGTTACAAATACATTTGTTTACAGGGTACGAGGCAGGAGCGAGCTAATTAGTCATTGTAGCAGAGTTGTTTTGTGTCTTTTTTTTTTTTTAAATTTTTTTTTGGCAATTACACAAACAAGCTGTTTTGAAGTATAAATACGTGCTGCGTTACAGCCCCTTTAAAAGGGAATCAAATAGAAATCGCAGGATGCGGAGGGCTTGACGTGAGTGGCGTTGGAGCATCGTTGCCTCTCCTCCCCGGCGTCCGTGCGGATGCAGCAACCCTCGCTGGGAGCTCGACTCCGGGAAATGGCATGAAAATCAGTCCGAGAGCATTGGGAGGACGATACGTGGGTGGAAAGAAAACAGCTTGTGGTTTCGGGTCCTCTGGGGGGACTGATAGTTGCCCCCTGTATGGGGCATGGTCCTGGGGTGTGGATGGCTGTAGCTGCTCCAGCTTGCCCGAGTACTTTGGATGCCACGAGGTTGCAGCCACGTCCCATGCTGGGGACTGGCCTTTTTGGTATGGGCCCTGTTAAGGTTTCAGCTGCCCACCAATATCATGAGAATTCACTTTGGACCTGGAATATTTTAGGGCTCTTTGGCTATCGGCAGCAGCAGCTGCCAACTTGGCAGAAGCAGCGTGTGCCCATCTACTGGGTACCAACAGAGTTTCCAGAGATGCTCGGACTTAGAGAGCATCCCATGGAAGGGTGATGGCATCCACTTTGCATGAAGAAAGGAGTTTGGTGTGAGCTTCCCCAGGTGAACGTGTCTTCGGGGCTTCTTTAACCAAACCATGGGCTGTGCTTCCCAAATCTGTTCATGAGGAAGCGAAGCAGGAAAGCTTATCTGATCCTCAGTGGTGGGAATGGCTGGGGAGGGGAATTTGGTTGGGGGGCAGATGGAAACATCTTAATGCATCCAGTTCTGGGAGTAAATCACATCTCTGTCACTTAGGGAAGCTAATTGAATCTGCTTTGGTGGGGTAGGATAAAGCGAAGGGGAGTTTTTACTACCATTTTTATTATTTTTAATTTACTAGGAAAAAGAATGGAGAGAGTTATTGCCCCTCTCGTGCTGGAGGCCCCAACATTTCTTGGCAGAAGGTGTGCAAACAGCCCTGTGGCTGCTTCTCCATTTGGATTTGTTTCTGGTAAATCTGCCCTTCAGGCTGGAATAACCCTTCTGAGCCGGAATAACCAACCCTCTGTGCTACCAGAGGTGCTGGGAACATTGAGTTTAATGCCGTCGTAAAACCCTGCTGTGGTTTCCATTCCCTCGAGGTGGGCAGTGACCATGCAGGATGGCTGTGCTCAGCACAGCTTTCCTACCAGCACTTGCCGAGCAGCAAAGCCTGGGGTGCATCAGATCCTACCATGGTGTGGACGAAGCTGAGTGGCTTCCTGAGGTCCCTTCTGGGGTTGGAGCTTTCTTCTCAGAAGCCCATGGGCTTGGCGCAGCTGAAGGGACACGAACCTGGTTGAGCTCCACAGACCACGTTCATGGTGGTAGTTGATAGTCCACAGTGTGATGAAGAGGTGTTTCGTGTCTCCAGCCTCCCAGCTCTGCCGTGGTTTGCAGATGTTGGGTGCAGCACATCACTAAGCTCATCGGGGTGGGAACTGAGGACCACTGGGAGTGGTGGGAGAGGACATGGCCTTCACCAGCCTCCTGCAGAAGCTCTGATGTTTGCACCAGGTTGTATTCTTTTCAAACTCAGGGTAATGTTTCTGTGCACCTAGGACCTGCTTTTCAGTGGTACCTTCAAACTCCAAATCTCTCATTACTGTTTTCTTTCTGGTCCCGTTGACTTTTGCAGGCTCATTTGCCATGGGCAGGGTGACCGACTCCGTCAGGATCAGGGTGTATGATTTTGAGGAATGTTCCCATTTCCAGTGTAATCTTACCCCTGCCCTACAAGCTCCGCAGGAGCACGGCTCAGCTGGTCGACAACTGTGCGAGCAGCCTATTGCAATCGGGCTTTAACTAGGCTCCCAGTTGTTTTAATCAGAATGTGTCTCTCTTCATTTGTAGCAGGCTTGAGGCTCTGGTTTGACTGTCATCTCCTGTTATTGTTGGTGACCGTGTCAGGGGAACGGATCCTGCTCTGTTTTGAGCAGTTGGACGTTTCACGCCTGCTTTTCTTATGCAGGATTGTGCCAGCATCTCCTGGCTCTGACGGATGGGAGCGGACCTCAAATTCCCACCCTCTTTAAGTTCCACTGGTCCTCTTGGATCAGTGCTGACCTTCAGCTGGATGAGGTCTTCTGCCCTGTTCAAGATTTTACTCCCCTTGAAATATTTGCCTTTCAGATGAAGTTCCCCCAGTGTTTGGTCTAATGGCACCTGTATTCCTCTGCCTTTACTGAAAACACTTCTCAAATTTAAAATTAAATTTGCCTTTTCACCCATCAGTGGCTCTCGATCAGCTCCTGAGGTCCCAACGCACCTGGGTCCATCCCTGCCTCACTACTTTCCATGCAGGCTGCCTTCTTATAACCCAAAATTTGTCCTCGCGGAGTGTGTCACCTTCCCCATCCCGCTGCTGGTGGCCACCTCCCTTCCATCACGCTGCTCCTCGGGGCCATCCAGTTCCCAGGGTAAACCAGCTCCTCCCAGAGCTGCTGCCACAGACATTTCTTTTTGTGCCAGGGTTAGTTGTGATCCCAGGACTGATCTTCCTTTCTCAAGAAAGTCAGGTGATGCTGAGGAAATCCAGTATGATCCTACTCTCCTTACGTGTAGGTGACAAAATGTTGGCCCCACGTATATTTTTGCTTCACGCAGCGTCTCTCTAAATGGACTTTAGAGCCTCAGTTTACTACTGACGTTGGCCTAGCAGTCTTTCGTTTCTGCCTTGAGTTCCTTTCCCCTTTCCTAATGATGGGGACAGCGTTTGCCCCCTTCCTGTGCTGTGACACCACTCACATCTTGCTAACGCCGTCTATCAAAGTCCTGCAGTTCCTTGAGCCGGCTCCTTCAACGTTCTGGGCTGGAGGTGGAGGTGGTCAGATCTTCTGCATGTATCCCTTACCAAGGAGGGTCTGTATGGACCTTCTGGATCCGTACCACCTTCCCTGGGCTGCAAGATGTACCTAATAAGAGCCAGCTACTCCTGATGGCCAACACACAACTTGCAGCTCATCCCAGTGAGCGGTACGGAGGTGGTGGTTGCTGGATGACTGGATGGAGCTGTGTTAGCAGGTGTGCTTACTGCACGGACCCTGTGCTGGATTAACCGCAGGAATCCAGCTCTGTTTACTGTCTTGGATTAAAAAAGTAATAATTAAAATACTTGAAGGAAGCTTTAAGAGTTTGTGACTCAAAGGGCTTGTAAGTTATAGCAGACCGGAGCGGAGGTGGTGTGAGCAGTCCTCCTCGCCTCTCGGCAGTAGGACGCAATCTCTCCTTACGTGGCCAGGAGCTGCTGCTTTTTTTAAGATGACCGAGCTGCTCAGGGTCTCCCCACCGTGCTGGTCCTCTGGGAATGCTACGTGACTCCCAGTTCGCTTTCTCCTTCCCTGCCTGCAGCCCTGCCGATGCCAGCATCGCCCAGTGCCTGGATCAGGGCAGCTGGGGACCGACGAAGGGCCGGGCGATGGCGAGCGCTGTGTGCCGGTGCCGGTCGGGGCAGCGTGGAGAGCTGGGCTGGAGGGATGTGCTGCGGTGCGTGGAGTAGTGCTTGGTCACCTGGATGCCGTGCTGGGCAGGTTTGGGCATTTGCAAATGCTCTGTGGTGATGCTGATGGTGATCTTTCTTTGGTGAGGAAGAGCACAAACCGCCTTGGGAATCACAGCCCGCGGCCAAGTCAGTGCCTTCTGCTCTCGGGGCGACACTGTCTTTGATGCGGATACCTCGCAAAACCTTGATTTGCACCAAAATGAGCCGGTGGCTTTCACCTGGGGCTTCTGCGTTGACACGTTGAGGGGTGCATGGTGCTTTCCTGCCTCTGGGCAAGGCTGAGAGAGCCAACGGGTGACAGACGTTGGTCACCGCTGGCTGGCGGTGGGGAGGGCGCGGGATGAGCACGCCAGGAGGACCTGAGCAGGATAGCAGTCGGGTAATGAGTGCAGGAGGGAGGACGGGAGTGGAGACAAGGGGAGAGTGTTTCGGAGCGGATGAATTTTTGTTGCTTTCTGGTGAAACCTGTGGATTCCCTGGGATGGGAAAGGCTGGGAAGTGGCTCTGGGCGGCTGCAGCTGCCGAGCCCGATGGTTTTGCCTTGGTGGGATGGGATGATGAGGCAGGGCACAGACCTGTGCTTGATTTTTCTTCTGCGCTGTTAATTAACGTAGCAAAGGTGAAGCCTTTCTTGGAGAGACGGGCGCTGGCATTGCCTGAGTACAGATCAGTGTGGCAGTGACTTCTAGGCTGTCTTGTGAACTGAAACCCTTCAGTTCCCAAACATGCCCAAAGTATGCAAGGACCATACTTGGCGTGCCCTTGGACATGTTCCTCAATGGGCACCGCTCCGATGTCCAGAGGGGATGGCAGCGCTGCCCTTCGGTTCTGGCTCCTGTACCAGGAGTTTTCCGTGAGATTGCGGTGTCTAAGGTTCCTTAAACTCTTGCAACAAAGAGGGAAACATTACAGCTGTCCAGTCCTTGTGCTTCTTGAGCATATCATCAAAGGATGAAGAGGTTTCTTCCAGGCTGAAGGACTGCGCTTGGGTCCCAGCCATCACCTGCCCAAGCGTCAGGAAAGGCGTGGAGTTATGGGGACAGACACAACTCAGGGGCTGGGGGACAAGCAGGGGCACGCAGAGGGCTTGGGGATGTGCCAAGGGTTTGCTCGGCTCTGTTCACAGCCCGGAGCTGATGGTTCCCTTCTGGGGGCCGTGGAGGTGGCGATTACCCCGAGCATGGGAGCGAGTGTCGGGTGGTGCAGGGTGCCCACTGTCTGTCCGATGAGGCTGTGAGTGCTGCTGGCGGTTAATATTAACCGAGCATCCTCTTCCTCTCCCCAGGGAGGTGTAGGGCGTTGGAGGGGGGACCCACGTGGCCAGCACGAGGGCTGGAGCTGGGCTGGGGCGGTGATGTGGCCCCTCCTGATAAGCCACTCCTGTCTCTGCTCCTGGAGATTTACAGCCGGGGAGCGGGGAGGTGGGTGCCGCGCTTTTCGGTGCGGTGATTTATAGCGGCTCAGGGCAGCAGCTGCTTTCCTCTCTGGCAAGGTCTCAGCGACTGCGCTGGGTTTTATGGCTGCCGTGACTAAGCCGTGGGCGAGTTAAAGGCTCAGCCAAGGTCACTACATGGTGGGACACAGGTGGGAGCAGGTGTGGCTGTGGCCTGGGGAATGTCCCCAACTTGGCGTGGGGAGCGCTGGGGCCGTCAGCCTCCCCAGGGAGGGGGCTGTCTCGGCTCGGCCTCTGTGGAGGGCTGGCTTCATGGCCGCAGGGATGGCTTCAGCCCTTCGACCCCCAACCCCGCATGCCGGAGCCTATCAAAGACACAAGTGAGATGAGTTTGAGGTTCTCAGCTCTCAGACCCATGTGGGAGCCAGGGTCCCCCCATGAGCTTCACTGGCCCCACTAAGCGATGCCTGCACTGCCCGGTTGCTTTTCTGTGTGTCCCTTTGACACAGACTGAGCGATGCCAGGAGGGATGAGCTGCGGCAAGCGAGGAGGAGGATGATGAGGAGGAAAAGGTCAGATGCCATCACTGCGCTCCCTTCCACGCACCAGCTCCTGCCCGGGTGAGCTTCCCAGCTCTTCTGTTTTGTTTTTAGAGGCAGCGCGGGGGCCCCAGAGCCCTGCAAACCCTTCACGCTCAGGGTTTTATTGGCATGTGGAAATAGTTTTGTCTGGTTTTAGATCTGGCTGATCACTAACCTTCCCGCTGCCCTTCTCCTGAAAAGGGCTGACAACTGTGAGCGATTCAACCACACTCGTCTTCATCCCTCTTTCTTTTTTCTCCCCACATTGTTCTCCGAAATCCCAGTTGCTGCTTTTCTCCCCCCTCCCTTTCCTATCCTTGCACATCAGCTGGGTTGGAAGTACTGGTATTTGTATAAATGCTCTTTTTTTGTTTGTACTTCTCCCTCCCTGGTCCTGGGGGTCTCAGAGTGCCTTGCCGTGCCCCATCCTCTTCCTCGATCCGTGCAGGGAGAGGAGCAAGAAGGCAGCTCAGGGAACCCTTCCTGTCACCCCCGGGCTGGCGGTGGCAGAGGGGGAGCCTTGGCAGGGGCGAGGGCACCAGCATCTCCAGAACCCTCCTTTTTCCTCTCGGATGGAGAAGCCTGGCAGATCCTGGGGGCCAGAGCCGCCACATTCCTCCCTTATTTATCA
>NW_009615023.1:34758-39939 GCF_000690535.1 Cariama cristata
GCCTGAGTGCAGATCCTGCACTCAGCAGAAGAGCAGCCGGGTCCCAGCCCCCAGCCCAGCCGCATTCAGACAGCCCTGGGACCCTCTGGCATCAACGGGAGCCTCCACCCTAGGGAGGTCTTCGGGGAGGAGGGACAGGACCCCAGCCCTGGGAAAGGGCTGAGCCGGGCTGCCCCTGGTTCAGGTGGTGAGGCGGTGGGGTGGATGCTGAGGTTGCTTCTGTGGGTTACTTTGGGTCTTGCCCCCTGACCCTCTCCCCAGGCAGATGTCCCCACTACCACAGCTTGTGACACTGCTTCGTCCTCACTCCTGGGCAGCCTTCCCGGCAGCCAGCATCCTTCGTGGACCCAGCGCCGGAGCAAAGCAACCAACCCTCCAGGCAGGATTTGGGTGAAGAGGTTCAGACCCTGGGCTCTGGGTCCCTGGGCTGGTGTTGCACTCCAGTGGGCGCCAGGACCCTCTGCAGATGCAATGGGTGCCTTGCAGAGAGGAAGAGGAGGAATTGTCATTTCTCTTTAGAAGAGGTTGATCATCTTTGGGTAGTGGAGGAAGGAAGAGTTGGTAAGTGGGAAGGACCCTGAGCAAGTGCGATCCATGCGGGATGGAGCTAAAAGGAGTCTTTGGAAATGGTTATCCATTGTCTCGCTGTTAGGAAAGCCTCCTCTGGCCATCTGCCTGGAAGGTCCTGCTGGCTGCATGGGCTGACCATGTGCTTTGGGACTTCCCGCTTTGTCAGCAGCAGACACGTAGGACACTGAGCTCTGGACACCCACCTGGCTTGGTGGGATGGGGTCTCAGGAGCTGGTGGCCATCGTATGGGATGGAAAAGAAAAGAAGCCCCTGCTTGTCCTGCAGTGGGCTCTGGTAAGGAAGACCAGTGAGATAAATCCGTGCGGATGCCGCCTTTGTCCTTCAAAGAGTACCCTGGGGAAAGGGGATACAGCCAAGGCAGTGGGCAGCGAGACCAAGCAAGCTCCGGAGAGACATGACCCCCATGGCCACCTGAAGAGATGCTTGGTGTGAGCTGATCAGGGGGGTCCTCAATTTCCCCACCCACCTTTCCTGGCTGCTGGCTCCCCTTCCCAGTGCTCAGTGGCTTTTTCTATACCCGGCCCCTACCCCACGAAGGTGCCTGGGCAGCCTCAGCAGGGAGGAGAAAACTTTCCTGGATTTCCCAACCGCAACCCTGGGGTCATTCCCTGCTCCCAGAGCTCTGTCCGCATCTCCCCTCCTGCCAGGGATGCTGGCTGCCGCTCCTGCCCGCTTACTGGCCACCCCTGCCAGTTTGAGGGGTGTAATAAGTCGCTCCCTTCATCAAACTTGGATTTGGAATTTCCATTTCCGAAGACTCCATGGGTTAACTCACCAAGACCGGCTGTCCGAGCTGTCCCAGCTGAGATGGAGATGGCTGCAGGCTGAGGACCACTTGTCTGAACGTCCTGGGAGCTGGCAGGAGCCAGGTGAGGGTGAGGAGCAGGAACCTGGAGGAAGGCAGCGTGTGACACCTGCGAGCGAATCCCTTCTAGGCAGTGGGGAACCTCTCCTGTGGGCTTCATCCTCCTTTGGGTGGGCTCTGGCAGCCCAGAAAGCAGCTTGCATTGATCTGGTACCTCCTTCTTCCTCATACACCTCTCCACGGGACCATGCCTGTGAGTTAGCATCACCTTGGGGTTTTTTTTCCTTTTTTAAAATAATTTTAAATGCATGACCAGCAATTCAAGAGAAAACAGAAGAAATGCTTATTATTGCTGAGGATCTCAGCCCAGCCGGAGATGAGTTCTTTTTGTGTAACAAAACACCCATCAGGGAACAGGCATGCAAATTTCTTTCGCTTTTCTTCTTTTTACCTATTTCATTGATCCAGAGCCTATAGCAGTTGGCTCACGGAGAAAGAGGTTTGTTAATTCCGGAGTCTTGCAAAGCCTTGGTCGGTGGAGGACGGGAGTTTGCTGAAGCTCATGGCTCGGGGGGATGCTTTGTGTCATGAGTGGGGACGGTGGCAGCGTGGGCTGGGACACCAGCCCTCCGAGGGAGCTGGGAGAGGTGTTTGCTCTGGTCCCTGGGCATCCTGAGGTGCCTGGAGTGGCCCTGGGAAGGCAGGAAAGCGGTCACCAGCTCTGCCAAAGCTGCTCTCCACCACGGGAAGGGACAAGGACCCTTGGGCACGCTGCTGGGACAGTCACCACCAGCCCCGGGTTCCCGGGTCACTAGCCCTGGGGAGCCAGTAAATGTGAGTTAAACCCTTAACATCGCAAGGTGGGCTTAAAAAAAAAATCCAACTATGAGATTGTGTTTGGTTTTATTGTTATTGTTAGACTCTTCGGTACGTCTGGGGGTTTTCAGGCATCGCTCTTCTCTGCAGTTGGGAGGTTGAGGGTCCTGTAGCTTGCAGGGGGGTGGGTTATTGCTGTCGTTAGAGGTGGTTCCAGCCCCACCACCAGCGGAGTGTCCATGGCTGTGTCTTGGGAAAGGCGGCAGGCTGCCTTGTGTGGTTTGAGTCGTCTTCTTCACCACTCTCTTCTTCTGGGAAGGAAAAGTAGACGGAGATGCCTGGGCAAGAGCCAGAAGCCAGTGCTGTCGCTGCCTTGGAGGATCTTCTGCTCTGGTCAAAGGCAAGAGCCGAAGCCCCCAGGAGGAGGAGCGGGTCCAGCAGCTGGAGCCCAAGGAGCCACAGCACGAGGTTGTTGCTGCTCTCATTCCCTGTGTCCTTATCATAGAATCGTTATGGTTGGAAGAGACCTCAAAGATCATCAAATCCAACTGTATACCTGATGCCACCATGCCTACTAACCCGTGTCTTGAAGTGCCACATCTAAACGTTTTTTGAACACCTCCAGGGACGATGACTCCACCACCTCCCTGGGGAGCCCGTTCCAATGCCTAACGACTCTGACAGTGAAGAAGTTCTTTCTAATGTCCAGCCTGAACCTCCTCTGGCGCAGCTTGAGACCGTTTCCTCTTGTCCTTGCAACCACACTCCTCTTTTTTACTGGAAGCATTGTTTTGTCCTTGAAGAAAATGTCTTTTTTCCTTGAATTGAATATATTGGTTTCCGCCCCCCTCAAAATCCCATCTCTGTGTGTCTTTGAGAGCCAGCTCTGGTTTGCGTGTGGGAGGCAGGGACCGAGCCCTCGGGCTGACGACTCCGGAGGAGTTGAGATGGATATGGGTGTCCCCACCACGTGGGCTTGTGTGGCTGTAGAAGAGCCACTGGGCAGTCCTGCTGCTGAACAAACCAGGGAAACACCTCATTAAAACAATTCTGGAGATATTCATCCAAACAGAAATGTGAATTGATTTTGCTCATGCTCTCTTTCCTTCAGCGTCCTCTTCTATGAATCTCCCAGCAGATGAATTTGCTGGTAGGAAACAGAAAACCCAGGGATGTCCAGGGGCTCTTGGCTGGAAATGGAGCTGGGTGGTGGAAACCCAACAATCCGGTGCCTCCTCTACATCCATCCGCTCGCTTCTGCTTCGCCTCCCGCCGCGGGGCTCGTTGCAGCTCTGGGTATTTCTTGCACTACAGATGCTAAATAATCATAACGACACCGTGTCTTCCCGAGCCACGGGCTCATCCTGACGATGATTTTTCCTGTCGTTTCAGGTATCACCTCCTTTCCCCAGGCTTCTCCTCAGCCCAACAACGACTTGTCTGAATAATTCAACTAAAAATTCAGGATCGCAAATAAATATGGGATAATTGCTAACAGCTCGCAGACAATCCGCTGCCAGAGGAAGGCTAAACTCCTGGTGAATTATTTATCTGCTATGAATTATTTGCTCGGCTCTGTTAAGGAGGAAAAGCTCCTTCCCAACCTTTGCCTGCCAAATGGCCTGGCTGGGGACGACTCTCCTGGTGCTGACTCAGCTCTTCCCCTGCAGCTCCTGCTGCCTCCACCGCTCTGGGGAGCTGACTCCTGTCCCATGAGCTTCCTCGGCTCCTCCGTGGACCCACGAATATGTGGCAGAGACGTCTGCGCACCAAGCCCTGCGGTTGTCAGGACTTGACCTCTCACTTTTTTGGCTGCTCTGGAGCTGTCCCGTTTCCCCGTGGTGTGGCCAAGCCCTGGCGTGAGTCCCATCAGGAGGTGAAGGCATCTTTCTGATGGGGTCGTGCAGGCAGGAGACCCTCGGAAGCAGGATCCGTGCCCCTGTAACAGTCCCTGCCCGCAGGCTTTGCCCGCACCTTAGGGAGAAAGTCTGGAAAGCATCAAGTCCTTGGGAAAAAGGCAGCCGATGGCTGAGCCGGACCCCGTCCTCTGGTGGTACCACCAAGGAGGGGCTTTGTGTCTGGAGTCACATACGGTGCCACGGAGTGTTTTCAGTGTGTCGAGGAGCTCTGAGCAAACATCTGTCTTTCGGGGGGCAATGTGGGGGTACCCCAAGGCAGTGCCAGCCATGCTGCTGGGTGGCTCCTAAAGTTTTAGGTTGCACTTGCATCCTTCAGGGTAGGTACAAGGGTCTTAGTCCCCAACCATCCTGTGGCTGCAGAAATACATCTCTCCCCGGCGATCACACAGTGCCTTAGGATGTGAGCCTGAGCAGCTCTGGTTGGGGGAGATGGAGAGGGCTCCCTGGGTGCTCTTCCCACCTATGAGCCCCGGAAAGAGCAGGGGATGCAGGGATGGAGTCAGGGATGGTGTCAGAACAGGGATGGGGGCTGGAGGTTTCCTGCGGGATGCTCGCTAGCTTAAATATGCCAACACTGTGAAAGAGTCGGTGATGAGGCCGCTCAGCCCACTTGGCAGCAGACGTCTCCGGGCTGAACCAGGTGCCTGGGAGCTCTTCCCTGGCCGTGGGTGATGGCCTCTGCGGAGCAGGACCCTCCAGCATCCTGCTGCTCATTCCTCGCCCCAGGAACACAGATAGAAATTGCCCTCAGAGGTGAGGAGCTGCCCGCCTGAGCTCATCAATCTCCACTTGCATTCAAAAGAAGAAAGGAAAAAAAAAAAGATTTAGGAGAAAGATCAATATTCCAAGAGCCTTTTTTTTTTTTTTTTTTTTAACGTGCTCCTCTGGGGGTGCGCAAACTCGAGGCAGGTACCGGGAATAAATCCTCCCGGCTACCTTGATGTAAATCAGGAAGAAGATGATGGATTTATGGGAGTTGCACCTGATTTACGCTCCTGTCTGGTCCCTGCAGGTCGGCGCCTGCCCCCGGGGAGGTGAAGAGCAGGATGG
>NW_009615023.1:39955-41506 GCF_000690535.1 Cariama cristata
GGCCCTCCGGCCACCGGCATCCTCCCACGCCGGCATCCTGCTGCAGCCGAGGCGGGACTGGGGCTGATGTGGTGTCGGGGGGTGAGTTTGCTTTTTAAGCCCAGTTCAAGGAATTTAGAGATTTTTGCTTTGCCTCTTTCTGCTGGTGTTCAGCAAAGCACGTCTGCTCGGGCAGTGGTCCCAAAGTGTAGCGATGCCCTGCTAGGAGCTGACTTGCTGATTTGGTGGAGAAAAAGGCTTCTGAGTCATTCCCAGTGATGTTCTCCCCCTCCATCCTTCCTTCGCTCCCATCCCGACAGCCGGTGAGGACTTGCTGCCAGTGGGGTTGGTGTCTCCATGGAAGAGGGGGAGACTTTTCCTTGGGAAAGGCCTTCTCCAAGGACTTTGAAAGGCCCTGGGGGTGGCAAGGGCGGGTTGTCCCGGCTCTGGGGCTCTCCTTACCAAACCATCCCGGGTTCCTGACCGTGGTGGGGCTGGAGCCAGTGCCGGGGAGCTGTTGTTATTCCTCTCATGTAGCAGGAAGGATTTCTGCGAGTGCCATAAACCCATCACGTGAGCAGAGCCTGGGTGAGCTCTAATTGCTTCTATTTGCATAATGAGGCGAGGCTCAGCATCCTGCTGATATTTGAAAGAAGAAAATCAAAATCAGCTCTAGATAAACAACTCTCCCCCCCCACCTCATCCCTACCCCCACTTCTAATTTGCGTGTTTTCTCACTTAATGAAGGTTTTTCAGCTCTTTGGTCTTCTCAGGAGCGCCGGGACCCTCCCCTGGGACCCCTCCCGAGGGAGCATGGGTGCTGGGGCGGGGGCTGTGCTGCAGTGGTTTGGGGACTTTGGCTGGAGCTGGTGGTGGGGGATGTGGTGTGGAAGTGTCTGAACGGGAACTGGAGAGGATCAGGGTGGTCTTGGTCAGTCTCTGTGCAGGAGTGGGGCTAGGTCAGGGTATGGGGCTGTGCGGTGCCGGAGGGTTTGTGGCCAGCCTGGGGCTGGAGGGTTTCCCCGAGTGGGAGCTCAGCCGGTGTCACCGCTGCCCGCTGTGGGGACTGTCCCACCTGGGGGATGTGGGTGAGCCAGGGTGCAGTCCTGCTCGCACGCCCTGTGCTGGCTCTGAGTGTCCTGCCAGCTTCTGGGGACCCACCACGGATGGGACGGGATGGGACAAGACCCTTCCTCACCTGTGAGCGCCCCGGGGTGGGAGGAAGGACTTTGCTTGCACCCCAGGTGTTGCTGGCTGGGGGGATGCTCCTGCCCTGGGGCGCTCGGAGGCCCTGGAAGAAGGTCCAGAAGGACTTTGAAGAGGGGACGATGACCCCTGGCTGGGCTGTGACACCAGCCCCTCTCCCCAGATGCCCCTCTGTAAGCCCTTTTCCCCACTCACCCACAGCCCAGGGGACCAGGAGCATCCCTGCTCCTCCTGCCCCCTTGGGTCCCCAAGGTCCTTCCTAGCAGCCCAACTCGGTGGCCCCTTGGCCCTGGGGGGACCTCAGGCATCGCCAAGACCTGCTTGGTGCCCAAGGCTTTTGGGACCTGGAGGAGCTCTTCCCCTGGT
>NW_009615023.1:41615-42191 GCF_000690535.1 Cariama cristata
ATTGGCCCCTCCCTCCTCCTCTTCCTCCCCGGCACATGGGCTTGTATCCTCTAAACCCTTCGCTGCCCTTTGGGGGAGAAGTGCTGACTCCAGATGTTTCCTTAAATGAGAACCTTCTGCAAACAGCGCCGGTTTATTTTCATATCGAAAGAAAATGAAAGGGCTGTTATGATGACGATTACTAATGTTTTTGCAGCCCGTGTTTGTAGCGGGGGCTGCCGTGCCGATGGGATGGGCGGAGGCGGGGGGAAGCCATGTCCCCCCTCCACCCCCTGCTCTCTGGGGGCATCGTTGGGCTGGTTCGCTCTGGCCAGCTCCTTCTTACCCCAGCTCTTATCCCAGTCCATGGTCTCCCCTCCCTTCCCCAGTCCTGGTGGTCCAAGGATGAGCCCGAGGGGAGGACTAGGACCCCTGGGAGTGGGGGCTGCAGCTCAGTGGCAGCAGGAGCAGGATGCGCCCATGCTTAGAGATGCGCAAGGGTAAAAGGACAGGGGTAAGAGAAAAAAACTCTGTGTACGGATGGTACCGAGAGCGAGCCCTCGTCTGAACGGCTCTTGTGCCACTGCCGGGGCTTGG
>NW_009615023.1:42283-43289 GCF_000690535.1 Cariama cristata
CCCAGTTCTGTCTAAGCCCAGTCTCTTGCTGGGATGCTCTTGCTGCTCCCGTGGCCCCCTCCAACACCAGCTGTTTCCTCCCCCCGACTCCCATTTTACTTTGGCTGCTGGTACCCCATGAGCGCAGACATCATCAGCCAGATCTGATTTAACGTTTCCTTTCACAACAGCAGAGCTCTGCTCCTCCAAAGCCACCGGCATCCCACCCGCTGACCCCAGCCCGCGGACCAGCACCTGCTCTCATCCTTTCTGCTTTCTTGGTGGCCCGTCGAGGTTCAGTACCTTCAACCGTGCAGCGGGGCTAAAAGGATGGGGGGCACCCAGCTGCCAGCACTCGCTGCTCCCTCTGCTCTCCTGCCCCTGCCAAACCCATGGCCGGGGCTGCCGCCCGCATCCCCATCCCGGATGGCGAATGCCCCCCCTTCCCTGGCTCTCACAGTGTGTGAAAGCCCCTCCTTGGGCCAGTGTGCCAAGCAGGAGGGTATCAGCAATGCTTCCCCCCCAGTCCTTCCTCATCCTCTGGTCCCCGGGGAAGCCGAGTGGGGCAGGATGGAGAAAAGGAGGAGGACCCTCAAAAATAGAAAGAAATCCCCCCGGCAGCTCTTAATGGAGGTGTGGGGGGGAAAGAGGGAACAAGATGGGAGGAGAGGTTACGAGCATGAGCTAGCTGGTGCTTGGGGGGGGTGTGTGCACGCCGGCTTTCCATCAGCGTGATGAAAGGAGCGGGAGCTCTTGAAGCCGAAGCCAAGGCGAGTAACCTGTGGCTGTCTTGGGGGTGGCGTCAAGAGCAGCAGGGATGCTGTGCCGGGAGCCGGGGCGGTCGGCTCTGCGGCCGTAACAGCTTGCCGAGGAAAGGTTGGGTTTCAGCATCCCAGCCCGTGCTGTGAGGAGGGATGGTGATCAGGCAGCTCCACCATCAGCCCCCCAAATCGATGGTCCAGGGGGATGCGTTGGCTGGGGGGGGGCAGGATGGGTGATGGGTGGGGGGGCGCCCCCTCCCCCCGTC
>NW_009615023.1:43466-43790 GCF_000690535.1 Cariama cristata
CCCCATTGCAGTTGCGCAGCTCTTTTTGCCCTGCCTAGGGTCTTGCTTGCACCCCACCTGCAAATTTCCAAGGGCTCCCTGGGCTCCCTTGTCATCCCCGTGTTGCATTTGGAATTTGTATTTAATTCTTATTTATTTCTTGATAGGTTTGTCCCTGTCATTGCTGCTGTTCCCGGCTCGGCTTTCCAGCAGGTTTGCTCTGCAGAGAGCTGCAGGTTGGCTATGAAATATGACAAAGCGTTCATTTAAATGCACACCATGATGTCGGCGAGTCCATTAGGGGAATTAATTTGAATGGTTGGCATTTAATAAACAGCCTCGTCT
>NW_009615023.1:43886-44776 GCF_000690535.1 Cariama cristata
AAAAGAGAGCTGGTGTTATAAGGGGAATTGCAGTTTGTTTTGTTCACGGTAAAAAAAAAAGCACATGTGGAAGGGGCCGAGCTGAGCAGTTTGGGTTCACGGGGTGTTTGGTGGATGGAGAGAACAGGGGGATGAACCAGCGATGGGAGCCGGGGAGGACACGCTCCGGCCGGAGGGTCCCATCCTGGCTCCAGACACGCCGGGCTGGGGGAAGGCGAGGGGGGTCGAAGGACGTTTCTCCCCCTATGGCGTGTATTACAAGCTCCTTTCTAGTTGTAAAGATTAATTTAAAGCCTTTCTCACCTCCCCCCCCATCCCTCTTTCATTGACAAATGAACATCTGGGCTGAATGCTGCCCAGATCCTAATCAAAGCATTTTTTCAGGGCCGTTGTCTGCCTTTATGGCTATCTGCGTTTGGGATTCTCTGCAGTTTCAATGCACTTGGCAATTCAGCCTGTAAATACCCCTCTCCGGGATTTATGATTCGGACTAATGTGATTTTTCTCTTTGCCTCTCGATTCGTTTGTTTGGTTTAGTTTAACGGCATTTTCTTGTCTGTGCATAACTTAAGGCACGAAGGGATTATTTATTCCCCCCCTTTGCAGTGGGTTATTAACAAGTAGCAAAGATGCCTTTTTTGGGGGCTACGCTGGCTGATGGGAGCACTGGGGGCGGGGGCAAAGCCAGCCCCAAATCCCTGATGAGCATCCCCGGGTAATCCCAAACTATCTATTTTTCTTCTGGAAAGCTTGTTTTTTGAGGTTTTGCCGAGTTAGCAGCTTTCTGCCAAAGCAAAGCTGAGCCCTTTTCCGCGATGCTCAAGGGCTTCTTCAGCAGGGAGAGGCAGCGCAAGCCACAGCGCAACATGGAAAAGCCCTTCTCTCCCACA
>NW_009615023.1:44810-46728 GCF_000690535.1 Cariama cristata
CTGAGATGCCTGAAAACCAGGGAGTGCTGTGGCTGGGATCCCGTTCCCATCAGACCTGATTTTATCTTTTTTTTTTCCCCTGCAAGCTCCAGTTTGGGAGTTAAAGGATTCATATTTAAAACCTAGCTGCAATGTTGAATAATGTTTGTCATGTCCCAGGTGCTATAGGAAAAGACGGTGCTTAAGCCAGGGTAAAAAGGCAGAAAAATCTCTTTAAGGCAAATATAGGGACTTGCAGGGGACACGGCACGGGGTCCTCTGTGTTGGTCCCTGTCCCTGAATGAGAAGAGAGCTGGGAAACACAAAGACGATGGTTTCGGGGTATATTCAGAGCATGTTCATTCCTGCAAAAAACCTGCCTCCTGCCCCGGGCTTCCCCTTCCCCCTGGCAGAACAGCGAGGCCGGTTATTTACCCCGACGGATGCCTTAATTAAGGTGTGTGATTTCAGGCCATTTAAACCATCAAGGAGAGGTCTTGTTTATACAGCAAGTGCACGGGTTAATGGCAATAGTAATTAAAAATGTTCTCCTAAGTGAGATTAAAAAAATCACCGTGGTGGAAAGCGCTTTGCTGCTCTTCCTCTGCTCTCCAGGATGAAGGGTAACCCGAATCCTGGAGCATCCTCCAGTGATGCAGGGATGGGTACCACCCATCACCATGACCCTCTCCATCCAGGGATCTTGCCAGGGAAGCCAAGCTTTGGCTGGGAAACTGGAGTGGGTTGGGAACGGTGGTGTTTTACACCAATTTCCAGCTTGAAGCTGGTGTGACTGTTCCCATGCATGGCCAAAAAAGCATCTTGGTTATTGCAGGGAGAGCTGCGGCTGGGGGGAGCACCCTCGCTCAGGGCGGGGAGCAGTTTTGAGCAGATACAGGTAATCTGCCATCACAGGCACTGCGCCTGTTTTTATCATAGAATCACAGAATCATTTGGGCTGGAAGGGACCTTTAGAGGTCAGCTAGTCCAACCCCCCTGCGGTGAGCAGGGACATCCCCAACTAGATAAGGTTGCTCAGAGCCCCATCCAGCCTGACCTTGAATGCCTCCAGGGATGGGGCTTCCACCACCTCTCTGGGCAACCTGTTCCAGTGCTTCACCACCCTCATCGTAAAAAATTTTTTCCTTATGTCAAGACTAAATCTACCCTCTTTTAGTTTAAAACCATCACCCCTTGTCCTGTCACAGCAGACCCTGCTAAAAAGTCTGTCCCCATCTCTCAGATAGGCGCCCTTCAGGTACTGGAAGGCCGCAATGAGGTCACCTCGAAGCCTCCTCTTCTCCAGGCTGAACAACCCCAGCTCTTTCAGGCTGTCTTCATAGCAGAGGTGCTCCAGCCCTGGAGAGGTGCTCCAGCCCTCCGATCATCTTCGTTGCCCTCCTCTGGACCATCTCCAACAGGTCCATGTCTCTCCTGTGCCGAGGGCTCCAGAGCTGGATGCAGTACTCCAGGTGGGGTCTCACCAGGATGCGGTTGCCCTTCTGAGCTGCCAGTGCACATTTTCCCAAGAAACTCTGAATTTCCCACAAATACAATGAGCCCGGATGCAGCAGGCAGGTCCCTGGAAGTGGATTTGGGGGAATGAAGAGCCAGAGCCAGACTCTTGATGGTTATGGGGCTGAGGTGACCCCAGCACCGACCCTGGATGAGGACAGCTGCCTGTACAGAGCTCTGGAGGTAGGGAAGCACCTTCCCGAGCATCCAGAGGAGCCTCTGGGGTGATTTTTAATTTCTTTGCATTTTTGCTGCTGATTTTTAGAGCGCTCGACACCTCCTGCCTCTTTTACATCCCTTTCCTCCTCGATATCCCCTACATGAGGAGCAAGTGCAGCCGCTGACCATGGGTCTTCCCACCAATGCCATCGCCGCCCCGTCGATCTCAAGGTCAGGGTGAAGCCTGGCGTCGGTCCGCCGCTGA
>NW_009615023.1:46762-47269 GCF_000690535.1 Cariama cristata
CGGGGCGAAGGTGAGGTGGATTTATGGGGTTTCATATCGGCGCTATCAATTGTCGGGGCCGTCTCGGTGCGGGGGAGGTGGGATGGAGGGTTGGATGCTGAAGTGCATTGTGACTGAGGAGGCTTTTTGGGGAGGGGGAGGAGGGAGGCGGTGATGTCCGGGGATGCCAGGGAGCCCTCTTCGATGTCCCCATGGAGGAGGATGCGATAGCCGGCAGTTGCGTCTCCAACCTCATCCCTAACCCCACGCGTTGGGAGAAGCGGGAGACCATCCAGAGGAGCCTCTGGGGTGATTTTTAATTTCTTTGCATTTTTGCTGCTGATTTTTAGAGCGCTCGACACCTCCTGCCTCTTTTACATCCCTTTCCTCCTCGATATCCCCTACATGAGGAGCAAGTGCAGCCGCTGACCATGGGTCTTCCCACCAATGCCATCGCCGCCCCGTCGATCTCAAGGTCAGGGTGAAGCCTGGCGTCGGTCCGCAGCTGAGCCAGCACATCCGCGGGGT
>NW_009615024.1:0-385 GCF_000690535.1 Cariama cristata
CAGCCTCTCCACCACCCTCCCCCATGGCAGGAATTAGCCAAATTTCAGGAGTTGATCTTCGAGGACTTTGCCAGCTTCATCCTGGTGGAGAACACTTACGAGGAGGTCGTGCTACAGTCGGTGATGAAAGACATCATGCAAGGTAGAGTCCCTGGACCCGCTGAGCTCTGAGCCCTGGGTGCGGGGCTTCAGCACCCTGGGGTGGGTGGTGGGTGATGGGTGGAGATAGTGTCAACCAAGCTTGGACTCAGCAGCACCTGGAGAGCCTGTGCAGGGTGCTGGGGGCTGTACGAGGAGGGGGTGACCCCATGCAGGGTGCTGGGGACCATAGAAGGAGGGGGGATGACCCCGTGCAGGGTGCCGGGGGCTGTACGAGGAGGGGGGG
>NW_009615024.1:399-857 GCF_000690535.1 Cariama cristata
ACGTAGGAGGGGCTGGTGAGCCCGTGCAGGGTGCTGGGGGCTGTACGAGGAGGGGGTGACCCCATGCAGGGTGCTGAGGACCATTGGAGGAGGGGGGATGACCCCGTGCAGGGTGCCAGGGGCTGTACCAGGAGCAGTTTTCCCACCTGGCCTTCCTGCTGGCAGGCCTGAGCGGTGGGTGGGATGCTGAACCCTCTGCCCAGCTCCAGACACCTCTCCCTGCACCCTACACCCAAGGGGAGGACTGGGAGAGGTGCCCAAGCCTGGCGGGTGCTGCCCCATGCCCACAGCCCATCTGACATCTCTCTCCGTGCCCCTCAGCTGTGAAGGAGGCAGCCGTGCAGCGAAAGCACAACCTGTACCGTGACAGCATGGTGATGCACAACAGCGATCCCAACCTGCACCTCCTGGGCGAGGGCATCCCCATCGACTGGGGCGAGGAGTACGGCGGGCAGCCC
>NW_009615024.1:1068-1473 GCF_000690535.1 Cariama cristata
GCGTCAAGGCAGAGGAGCGGCTGACGAACGGTACCGATGCCACGCAGGAGAGTGGTGCCACCGAGGAGGTGGCAGGGTCTGTCCCAGGTGATGTCCCCCCACAAGGTCCAGCCAGGGAGGGGGACGAGGTGCACTGCACCACACCGACATCGCCCGTGCCTGGAGCTGAGGTCCCATCAGGGGCTGGGGTGCAACGTGCTGCACCAGCATCACCCATGCTGACATCACCCGTGCCTGGAGCCGATGTCCCATCAGGGGTCAACGTGCAACACGCCGCACCGGCATCACCCCAGCCCAGAGCCGATGTCCCATCAGAGGCCGAGGTGCCCCATGCCACACCAGCATCACCCACCCCCAGAGCTGAGACCCCATCACCGTCTGCTGGGGCGGCTTGCCACCAGCCCA
>NW_009615024.1:2509-2751 GCF_000690535.1 Cariama cristata
AGTTCAGAGCAATAACTTCCGAGGGGAAGGCGGCACTCACCCGACGTCTCCAGCTTTGCCTGGCAGGACTGGGCTGTGTTCGGGCGCAGGCTGGCAGTGCAGTGTGGGGGTCCCAGCTCTCGCCCTCCGGAGCTGCCCAGCACCACGCACGGATGAGTCCTTTGGCTCTCGGGCTTTGCAGGTTTTGGCACCTGCGGTGATGGTTGAGCAGAGAGCTGGTGCCTTCGCAGCGGTTTGCTGGC
>NW_009615025.1:0-321 GCF_000690535.1 Cariama cristata
GCATCCTCCGCGCAGCCCCACCGCTCACCACCCCCTCTCCCAGCTCAGCCGCCCAACAGCCTCGTTGCTCTCCCAGACCCGCTAAAAATAACAAGCAAATAGTTCCTTACCATGTTTAAGCTCTATTTCTTTATTAACTCGTTGAAACCGAGTTTTTCGAGAAAGCAGCTGTTGTGCCTTTCGGTTACAAACGCCAGAAATAACGGCCAAGAGGCGGGAGGAGATAATAAGCTATTTCAAGTAGCTCGAGCAAGTGCTATTTCATTAATTTCGGTGCAAGAAGCCTTTCTCCTTGCCTGTCATCTCGTCAGAAGTTGCTGG
>NW_009615025.1:362-981 GCF_000690535.1 Cariama cristata
AATCTCCCTCCCTTCCCCTCTCGCCCAGGCGGACCCGCGCTTTTCCCAAAGAGGAAGCTATTAACGCTGTAAATATGAGTCAACAGCACCTTAATTCATAATTTATTGCAGGCAGTAGGGGAGAGTTATTTAAGATCAAAGCGGCGCGGAGGGCGAGAGCTGCAAGGCGGGGAGCGGAGCGATGAGGGGGAATAACGCGGAAACCTCTGCCTGAGGCGCGGAGACGCGCGGAACGGGGGCGGCGGTAGCTTCCCGGCCCCCCTCCCCTTTTTTCTTTTTTTGGTGTTGTTTTCCCCTGGAAAGGGATTTCAGGCGGTGTTTGCCCTGCCCGGCCCCCAGCATCATCCCCGGGCACCCTCAAGCGAAGCGGCTCAGGCCGGAGCAAAGCCGGCGTCACCCCGAATCCGCCCCGCTGCGGGCCCGGGAGCCGCCGGGGAGGGCCCGGAGCCGATGCTGATTATGCTGCTTCATTTTCATACTTAAAAGGGGAGGCGAAGACGAGTCACAGGCAGACGAGACAAAAGGGAAGATGCTCGATCGCTTTTCAGTTAAACAGGCAAAAGTTTGGGGAAGGTTACGGTTTTCTTTGAAGTTTTCTCCTTTTTTTTTTTTTTTTTTT
>NW_009615025.1:1029-1303 GCF_000690535.1 Cariama cristata
ATAAAAGGCAACAACCACATTTCAACACTTCCCTGCGCGTAACCACCCCAGTTGAAAAGGAAGGCTATAAATCAGAGGCGATGGTGGAGATTTGACTCCTCTTTAGCGTAGATATGAGGGGAGGGGTTAAGGACAAATCCCCACTCCTTGCTATTTCGTCTCCTTTTGATGTCCGCCTCAATGCGAAATATATCAGTGCTTTATTGGCAGCGGTATCTAGAGGTCAAGAGAGAAGCCTGAAAAACTTCGGGTCAAATTCTCCCCGAGCATGTCC
>NW_009615026.1:0-16680 GCF_000690535.1 Cariama cristata
GAGCGGTGGTGGGACGGGCCCCCTGGGCTGGGCAGCACCGGGCTCAGCCCCAGCACTGCCCACCCTGCCAGGGGGTGGTGGGCGAGCGCTGCGGCCGCCCCCGGGGACTGCGGTGTGCGGCACGACCCAACCGGCTCCTCAGGAGAAGGGGGAAGTACTGGCGTGAAGAAATACAGCCTCAGGTTTCAGGGCTATGTGCAGGAATTACAGGGGAAATTATCTAGCCTATTTTATGTACACGCTTAGATTCTCTGTTAGCAGAGATCCCTCTGTGCCTTAGTAATTCTTAAATTAGCTCCGCCTTACTGAGTTTGCGGTTCCCATTCAATACTCCCAACAGCAGTTGCTAACATGACTTGCTTGCCTCTGGTTTCCATAAGAGAGGGAGGGACTGCAGGCGGTTCTGCACGGGGTCCTCCCCTGTAATCTGTGTTTCCAAATATCAGGGAGCAGTCAATAAAAAGCACTGGCTGTACTCCACACCCTTCACGAGATACTTTCCCACTCTTTTTAGCCTAAACGAAACCATTAGAGCCTGTCAAGTTGGTGGGAAGTGAAGTAGTGGGAGGAACTTGCACGTCATCCCTGCTGAAAGCCTTCTTGAAACTTGGTGGTGGATATTTTTACCTGCAAAATCTTTTGCATTGCTTCTGAGCCCAGCTTGTTCCATGTAACATTGCATCTCACTGTGTTCAGCAGTAGCCTAATGTGATAAGACATAACACAATACGATGCTTTCTAAGTCATTAAATGCACACAAGGTCATAAAGTCAAACAACAACTTCAGAATTACAATTTGTTGTATTCTTCTAAAAGACAGACCTGATCATGAGCATCGCTTGAGCCCAGGTGCTGTTATGGTTGCTGTATGTTCCCAGGGCTCTGCTGATCCCCGAGACTTTTGTAGCACTCGCCTGTTTGGCAGGTTAGGGCATCCCTTTAAAAGAAGCCAAAGGCAAAGATCCAAGTGTCCGTTGTGTGGCTGCAGCAGCATCCCCATCACGGCACTTTCTGCCCAGGACAGCACTCCGGCTTTTGTAAATACACATTGCTGGCTAAAGACTCCCTTTCATGCGCACGCTCTGTAACTTGGACAGTGTGTGACGCAGGTCGTTAGGGTAATTGGAACAAAGTGATTTCTTGTTTTAGTTGCATTTCAAAGAAAAGAAGATGAGAGATTGGAAAGTCTTGCTTGAGACTGAGAGTTGTGGCTTCTCTCGGAAACACAGTGAGCCTTCTCTCATATGCAGTGGAAATGTGTTCCTTCCCCTCTGGCTTGTGCCCCTTGCCAGAGACCACATCTCTTCCACCACCCTGTTCACTCAGATGGTCGTCCTTGGGCGAGGGCTGCTCTCTGCTACCGCCTTATGCAGGACCAGGGCAACCCCGGTGTGTCCTCGGGGCCTGGGCTTGCCGCACCGCCCTTCACATACCCGGCCGATGCATCTGGCCCGCGTTGAGCATTGGGGAAGGTCCGAAGGCAGGCGCACAGGGCTGAAGCGGGCTGTTCCCCGGGGGAGGCTGGGGACGCGGTGGTGGCCCTGGGCTGTGCCCCCCCGCCTGCTTCCCTGGCAGACACTGCAGGCCGGTGGGCACACGGGCGCCAGGCAATTACAGCCGTGTGTGATTGAAGTCGAGCTCTGTAGCTATGGAAATTGGAGGGAGGGTGCTGGGGGAGGGATGTGTCCCGGAGGCCCAGTGCATTGCGTTAGCTCAGCGACTTTTGTCTCTCTCCCAGCCCACCTGTAAAATGAGGTATTTGTGTTCAGCTGCTGGCCGCCTGTCACGTCTATCCACACTGTCACGTTTGGTGCATAACCTGCCTCTCACTAGTTCTTTTCTAGACCTCCTTGAAGAAAGGGGCTTTTACTGTAATGTATAGATTGAGTATAAGAGAAAGAATCAGGTTACATAATTGTATGGTGACAAGTTTAGCTCCCAGTTAAAGATCATTAACAAAGGAGGTAATTAGCCACGGGAACAGCCTAACAGCGGAGTGATGGATTCTCTGCCTCACCCTGTTTGAAGTTGAGACCGAATGTTCCTGGAGGCGAGGAGAGGGGTCTGTCCTGGTGGGGAGCACCGGCACACGCCGGCTGTCCCTGGAGGACCAGGTGCCGCGGTGAGCCTGGCACGGCCCAACGCCGCTGCCGGAGGGCTCGGTTTGGTGGCCCACCTCTGACTGGGTGGTCTTGCCAGAGCACGAGCTGCACGGCTGGATCCCGCGGGCCCAGCTGGATCCAGCGGCCCCATCGCCTCCTCCTGAGGTCTGCTCTGGGGCTGTGCGCTCCGGGTACGCACCCATAGTTTTGCTCTTGCCACTTCGTGTATGGCTGGCACCTTGCCACCGTGTCCCACAGCATTTCAGTAAGGAGAAGCCTCAGGGGGACAGCTTTGCTTAGGTTCAAATGATATCCTAAAGAACATTTCAGGACAGTACAGAGCCGTGGAGGACAATACAGATCTTCTGCTGGTGCAACCTGTAATATCCCCATTCACTTCGATCAAAGCAATGGTTACTGGAGAAACCACGTAGAGAGATCTGCCAGTAACTGATCATGCTCATCATGGCGAACTGAAACACAGGCTGGCTCTTAGTAGAAAAGTAAATAAATCAAATCAGCATTCCCATTTTAGATTAGCTTAAACAGGAGTTGTGGAAACAGCTGAGTCTTTCATTTCAGATAGCCTGTCTCCCAAATAAAAGCCGTTGGACATATTTGCTCCGTACGCATTTAAATTTAAAATAGTGTCTGCAGCTTGGATGTATGCCGTAAGAACATGGCAACTTTCTTATTTAGCTTATACTTTGCCTGAACCACCCCCAGAAGAATAAATGTCAGCCTTTATTTTCTAGTAACTCTTCTGCTCTTCTCACGTGGATGAGTCTGCAGAAAAGATGTGTTACAGTGGGACAGCCACCATCGTGCAAGCCCATGGAGAGAATCTATTTGGAAATAGGGTCGTGGAGATTAGCGAAGCCAAAAGAGGCAAGAGAAACTCAAAATGAAGCACGTTGCTTTGTTGTTTATCGCGCTCCTTATACCTGAACACCGCAGGGAATCCTAGAGCAGTAGCTGATCTGGAAGTGATCTGATATTCTCCGTGTGATTTCAGGTACCTGAGCCGAGTGGAAATGGCTCATTGTGGATTGCCAGCCTAGTAAAGACTGAACTTTGCTGCCTTTTAAGGACAGCTTAGCAAGAACAATCATTTAAATTCAAATGGCATTGGATCAGTTAAAAGTGGATGGGCTATAACTGGACAGACCCATTATGATCCTCGGGACAATATTGTATGCCTACCCGGCTATTAATTGATGCGGTTTTGCACTGTGCTATGGCAGCTTACTTCCCAAGGGGGCAGGGGCAGGCAGATCTTGTAGCCTGGTCTCCAGCCAGGATCTGTTGTTGGCAGCGTGATCTGATAATCTTAATTTATACGGCTAATTCTGGCTGGGAATCTAACTGTTTGTTGTACATCGTTTAGACTTAATATCGCAGTGCCTCTGCGAAGCAGGCAAAGGGCATCGTCCCCTCTGTTTTACATGGCAAGTGCCTTGTTGCAGCTGTAGATCTGCTCCTGCTCTCACGCAGCCTGGGGAAAGGCAGCGGCTTGTCTGAAATCTCTGCAGCAGATTTACTCCGGCATTTCCCAGTGGTGTCTTGCCTGGGAGGAGGGCAGGGGTGAAGGATACCTCTGCCCAGTCCTGCCCTTCCCTTCCTTCCGTTTTAAGCAGTGAAGGGTTTACCTGGGTAAAGCTTTTTCACGTAAAATCTCAAATGCTTTCTGCATTCCTGTGTATTTCTGTATACCTTGCTGTTTTGTTCTGCACAGTCATATAACCAGTGAGTGCTCGTGGGGAGCAGATGCTGGGTGCAAGGTCCTGCACCTCCTCGCTCTGTCTGCGCCCATCCGTCAGCCTGCTGCTCCCTCGTGCACCACCAGCATCCCGCTGCAGCTGTCCCTCGCCCACCATCTGTTTCGGAAGACACGGGCACGTCTCTTTTCTCCAGCAGCAGAGTAAGTGCAGCACTGATGCAGGGCTTGCAGCCCCCAGCGTGTCTCTGGGGAGGGCCCTCAGGGTGCCCCTCAGACCTGCCCCCCCAGGGCCAGCCCCTGCCCATGGGTACCCGGGTCCGGCTCCGTGTCCTCTCCAGGGCTTTTTCTGTCATTTCTGCCCATGGGCAGCAGTTGCTCCGTGAGCTCAGGTGGCACAAAGGCACGCTCAGAGAGGCTGAATGTCTTCTTCACATCCAGCCGGGACCACTGTTTTTACTGTTTGGAAAGGAAAAGGTGGGGTTTGCAGTCCTGCAGCATTCAGCAACCACAGTCTCGGTGTTGCTGATAACTCCGCTTGCTTCACCTTTCAAGAGGGCGATACCTAAACAAATACCCAGACTGGAGGGCCCTAGGGCTGCCCCGGTTGCCGAGCGGTGCCGCGGGAGGGCAGCCTGGCCGCAGGAACCGACCAGCCGCTCGGTGCGGCTCCGGCAAGAGAATTGGTGGGATTTGTATCTTAATCTTATTTAGAATGTAGATTTCTCCACTTCGTTTTAAGTAAGGGGAGGAATGGAGCAATTTACATGCGTTTGTATATTTAGTGTGAATTATGCAAAAAGGAGAACATCCCCCTCAACCTTTTGTGCACAGACCGGCATTTTGTGCGGGAATTCACTGCTGTGCTTGCGGGGCTGGGCCTCCGTAAAATATAAGATCATTCAAAATAGAGTCTCTTTCTTCTCTCAGATGTATGAGTTTACCTTTCCAAATACATTTTAGCTCATAGTGGGACAAAACCACCCACTTGATTATTGTTGGGTTTCTGCGGGACTCTTTCATCCCCAAAATCTCTCTTTTGAATGTGGAGCAGCCTGTGCACTAGCTATGCCAAGTTTTTCACACAAAGTCTTGGCAGAATCTCTTTGCTTAAAAATATTTCTATGTGTTTGCATTTATTAAAACAAACAAGTACTGTGAAATCTTTGTTTAATTAAGTTATGAATTATTTGCTTATTTTGTTCCATATTTGTGCAGCTGCCGATATTACATAGTCATGGTTGTGGCTCAGCCCAGCTTGTGTCATTCAAATAAGTAATGCTTGTAAATTTAATTGAAGAAGTTATTATTGTTTTTTGTCGTGATCTGATATGGTTATTCCACCTACACTGCAAGGAAGAAGCTGGTCCCAGGCTTACAGGGGAGCTGAGGGACGGTGAGACTGAAGGCAGCAGAGGAAGAGCTCGGTGAGACCTCGGTCTGACTGCCGGTGCCCGTGCCCATCCGCTGCATCCATCCAGAGGGAAAGGCGAATGTACGGTACAGCCCGCACTGACAAACAGCAGTACGCTTTTATCGCCTTGGCATAGGAAAAGTGGGTAAATGTTACCCCGGTGTGCATTTACATAATGATTTCTTTCAGTGGTTTGCTGACAAGGTGTGAGAAACAGGCTGTGGTCGTAAGACAAATTACAAAGCAGCGTGATCTCTAATCCCGGTTTGTGAGCTGTTTATATGCTGCAGCCACCTTTAGCATATCGGATGTATTTCATTTCTGAGGGTTGTAATAGCAGTAAATAATTTGTTGGATTTATGCAGGCGTCCCAGGTAGACCTGCGTTTGGAGTGTTCAGGGAACCAAAAGGGAGAAGGTGGGAAAACGAGCCTTTTCTCCTTGGTTTTGTTTCTTTGGATTGCAAACTCACTGACTCAGGACTGGGCTGTCTCTCGTTCGGCCTTGTAATGACACGTACCAGACTGGTGGGCAAATGGGGCAGAAGTAGAGGCTAAAGCCTAGAAGCAAGGATTTCTGTTGCCTTGGAAGAGTGTTGAATTGGTCCAGAGAGCAGAATCTGGAAATCCGTGTTCACAAAATAAAAATTCAGCACATTTTGTTTCTTCTGCATTTGTTTGGGTACAGGATGTGTAGCTGCATCTTCCCCAGTGGTACAACTTGAGGAGTCCGATGCTTTCTTAGCAAGGTCACTTCTCTGGGCTCATAAAAATCATTACTTTCTAAATGAGGCTGGTTTGCTGGCTTTGATAGGGGCTGAGGAAGGGCTCGCAGTGCTTACCTCCTAACCTCGGGGTACCCAGGGGAGGCTTGAGTCTGTAGTGAAGTGTGATGGCATTGGGTATGAAGAAATATCGAGGATACTGATGCCACAAATAGGGACACTTTATGCTTGATAAATAAGCTGTGGGGGTGTGTACAGGAGATTCTTCTGCTGTGTAAACAAAGTCACATTTAGATTAAGGAAAGAATGGGCACATCTCAGGTGAATTGTTTGTGTGGCTGTCTCCCACATTTCCCTTAGACAGTTTTGTTTCAAAAATTCAATACAGTGGTTGAGCAGGCATAGAAGTGACCCAAAGCTAAGTTGAAGCAAATTCACAAGCAAACAAAAAACGAACAAAAAAACCGCCTCAAAGGCTTAAAAAATAACTGCAAAAGACCTTCTGGCTTTATAGCAGTATAATTGTGAGCATGTAATAATCCAGTGACAGCGTGACCAAAATAATACACATTTAAAACAGAGGAGAGAGAATGAGCGAAAAGAAAGAAAAAATTATGAGATAAGAGACTTTACAATCATTGCCTGTTGTTTTTGTTGCCGTGGTTGTTTTCCTCCTAGTACCATTAAATTATGTTTATACTGGATTATCGTAAGGAAAAAGGTATCATAAAGTTTTATGATGAGAGTCTTTGAGAGGATAAGTATTTGCAGGAGGCTGCTGTTGAGTGTCTGAGCAATTCATTTCGTGGTGGTTGTGGAAGAGGACCTGCTGACAGAATTGCTCCTCGTAGGAGGATGTCGGGGAAGTCATTTTGGGAGGACAGGCAAGGTGATACCGCCAGGAGTGACAGCCTCTCATTCTGGGTGAGAACATAATGCATGTGTACCTTACGACTTGACCTCATCAAAGTGATGTAGCTATAAATTATTAGGAAGATTGATCTGCCTGTGAACTTTACCGATCACTTGCCCAGGAGATGTAGGCGCTATCACAGTGAGGCCCCCAAATGCTCCTGTGAGCTACTGTAAAAGCTGTTGTAAAAAATAACTGGCAGTTCTCCATCAGTCATCCATGGCCAATAACAGGTTTCTTATCACAGGACTCTATTTACTGGTCAGCTCAGGCTTCTTTGTGAATGATCAAAGATCCCTGCAAGGTCGCAGTGGGGTAATTGAGAATTACTGCTCAACAAAGACCTACCCTCTGCTGTGCCTCAAAGGTGGATATTGCTCTTTAAACCGTGCCTCATCGTGATCAATTGTATGATACAATACACGACACTCGGCTTCCTAATACCCTTGAGATTATCAACAACTGAAGATTGATTTGGCTGCCCTTGACCTAATGGC
Organism: Cariama cristata; assembly: GCF_000690535.1. NCBI lineage: Eukaryota > Metazoa > Chordata > Aves > Cariamiformes > Cariamidae > Cariama > Cariama cristata. The sequence continues at coordinate 7,367 of NW_009615026.1, forward strand.
TCTTCTCCGTCCAGTCTTGCCGCAGAGGGTAGAGATGCACCTTCAGGCGCACTTCAGTGGTGTGAAATGCTGGTTTTAGGGGCCGGTTCTCTGCACCACTTGGAAGAGCTGAAAGTTACAGACTTTCGAAACCATAAGGGTTTTTTTCTTGAACTCGGATACATATGATTGATCTGCCCAGGAGCAAATGGGGAGGTTAGGACAGTAGCTCTGCACAGGGACAGTCTGGCAGAGAGCAGCACTCCAGCAAGGATGGTGCACGGGTGGAGAAGCCCCGTCCTGTGGCAAGCTGTCTATTAACACCAGTGGCTCTTTTCCTCCCAGGACCTCACCAGGATCCAAGCCGTTAGCACGTCAGATTGAGATGAAAAGGGCCAGTCTGGTTCTTTGAAGAGTGAGGGTGCAGCAGGAGATGATGACTGGCAGATACATTAACCATCCCAGGTTTTGCAGTCGCTGTTTATTCTCTGAGAATCAGTGAGAACTAACCCGATTTTTGACACAAAGGTAGATTCCCAAGGTAGGAATAGCTGCTTTGGAGGAGGGAGGAAGGAGTGGCTTCCTCAACAATAAATACAATCCAAAGGCAATAGTAGGGGCTGAAAGGTTCAACAAATTTGGGAGTATTTTTATAGGCAGCATCTATCTTCCAAAGATTCAATCAGGCCCAATTATGGAAATCAACATACTTAGTGCTAGTTTTCTGTGATGATTGAGAAAATAAATGCTAAGTCAAGTGACCTTTGCACAATACGACTGCCTGTTACATCCTGGGATTCATACTTGCAAACTAAGCACATCTATGAGAAAAAAAAGTGACGTAACCTGCTCGTACCTTTACATCTCAGAGACAGCATGTATTTTCCTTTCCTTAGGAAACTTTCTGCGTTTAGGGGTTTTCTGCATTTCATAAACAGCAATTAAAAATCTCATGCCTTTAGTTGTTTTTCCTCCTCCTGTGTTCTCCATTGGGCTGGGACAATCACACAATGAGTGATAAGGTTCAAAAGTTATTTCCATTAATAACGCACAGCCGGCAGCCAAAATCATGCACGCAACTCACAGCGCTGGGCACCACGCAGAGCAAAACGACAGTCCTCAATTCTGTGAGATTATGGTTAATCCTGACCAAAGGTCATAGATAAACAGAATTAAGGTTGATTGACGCTGTATGGACTGGGCGTATCCCACCCAAACAGCGTTAAATTTCGTAGTGGGGAGGTTTTGACGAGAGGGGAGGGCGGCTGTGCAGGAAGGCGTGAAGGGCTGCTCTGCACAGGGATTCCCCTCCTCCGTTCGTTCAGCCCATGTGTCCCACGCACAGAGCGCCTTCAACAGTTCCCAAACTAACCAAGAGGATGGGTCGACTCCCTCTGAAGTGGGTCTTTGGGCCTGATCCGTATCGCGTAGGAGCTGCACTGAAGTCGGTGCATCTTTACTGGTGCCATTGGCAAAAGAACAGGGCCTCCATACTGGAAAGATATAAGAACAAACTAGATCTGCTTAAATTTGAGATAGATCACTGAGTTTAAAGGATCAGAAAGGAAAGAGAAATTTCTAATAACCTGATCATTAAATTTCACTTTCAGAGTCAGAGGTCAGATAACAGAGGTTGACAGCAGCATCACGCCTCCCACAGAAAAAGGCATCATTTAGAATTGTCCCGTTATTTCCAGATTTCCCCTGTGAGAACCGTTTCCACAGACACAGAACTTTTTCTGCTGAGTCCTTTACAGTGACGAGCTCCCCAAAATACCGTATGATCAGCTTTCAAGAATGATGCCTGTAAAAGAAAATTTAAAAAATTTAAAATGCCCCTGCGACTTCAAAGACTGTGAACTTAATTTACCAATGCAAACAAGAGAAGCCTGCCAAGTTGCCGGCATAGTTATCTAATTTGTTGACACAGAGATCACACGCAACATTTTATTTAGTTCCATACATCTGCATTTGTTTGCCATCTTATCAGGTCTATAATCCAGCCGCTTCTGCATCAGGGAAAACTGCTCTCTGTCTTCCTGGTTCTCTTACAGCAAAGTGCAGCTGGGATATTTTAAACTACATTTCTGACTCTTTCCGACGCCTGAATCTGTTGACGGTAAGGGCACGTTGTGAAGGCTGTTTGCTTTCAGGAGCGTTTGGGGAAGGTGACGATGGGTGGCAGTGAGATGTGGAGGGATGACGGTTGCCTGGACGTGCCTGCGCTGTTGGTGTGAGTAATGGGGTCCTCTCTGCTTTGAGCTGGGGACAACTCCATATGTGATCCTTCCAAAGAAATCCGTGTGGTTGTGAAAGTTTAACTGGAGCCAAAGTAGCTGAGTCCAGTGGTCGGGCTCCTGGCTTTGGCTGCTGTGTCACGACCCTGCTCGCACCCCATGCGACCCGGGACCCCGGAAACTATCCCAGTCCCTTCCTATTCCGCCCGGACACAGTCAGGGAGGTGCGTGCCCTGCCCAGGAGAACCTCGCTCTCACTTTCAAAGTTAATTGACCTTTTCCTTCTGCTCTTCCCCTTCCATCTGCTCGTGCCCATCCTTCTGTTGCCACTGTCAATTCTTGCATCTCGCCAGGTCTGGCACGGCCCTGTGCAAACCCTGATACTGAAAATCCCCCAAACTCTTCAGCCCAACTGCTGCGAGATCTCTGCGAGTATCTGCACTTTTCGGGCATGGAAATGGGAGATGGAGAAGAGCAGAGACGTCAGTCAGCCTCTTACCTATCGCCAATGCAAGTTTACCCTTCAGGAATCAATTTATCTTACATCACGTGTGTGCAGATGACATAAGGGACTGGATGTGGTCCTCGTGTCTCAGGAAGAATATAATTTGGCATTAAAACATCATGATTCTAAATTTTGTCTCCTAACCCCTGAATAATTCTTGTCTCTCAGTGCTATTTTATTCTTTTCCTGATTCTCTCTCATACATATCCTTTTGGTGACCTCTTTAAAATCATCGCTCACCTATGCCATACCAAATTTACTCCTTTTAATCTTCCTTCACGAGACAATATCCCCAGTCACTTAATCATTTTGTTGCTTGTCTCTGAGTTCTCCCCAGTTTGTCAAAATGAATGGCTCCTAGCAGTTGGTGATGATGAGAGGACAGAGGGTGTATTTAGTGTGACAGTTATTTACTCCACTGAGAAAACATCTTTGTTTTCCTTTTCAGAGAAATAGGGCTTTACATTTTCGTCGCATTAGAGGCACAGCTATCTCGCGTACTTACAAGACATTACACAGAAATGCTTTCTCTTGCAATACTTTATTCTTTATTCTTCTGTTGCATCTGCTCTGTGCCTGGTGCCAGGAGATGTTTGAAGTGTGGGTATAGATTTTGACGGTTTAGAAGGTTTGTTTTTCCACAGCTAAGGTTTGGCATGACTATTTACTGTTTTCCTAAAAATGATCAATGTATCATCACCTTTCACTGCTAGATAAGTATCTACTGAAAGCATTTGCCAAACTAAATCTCAAATTAAAAAAAAGTCTCACTGACTGTCGGAAGTCTCACCGTAACACAGATGCGTGCCCAGAGAAGGACTCTCACTGTGTGTGCACTCGTTAACTGCAGCGAGGCTCTGTTTGCACTCAGAAACACAACTTGAAGGGATTCCAGTGTAAGGTTGCTTTGACCATTGCAAGGCTGCGAGGTCTGTGCACGGGAAGAGCTCTGGAGCTTTCTCACCGAGAAGGCTTCCCTTTTACGTGTACCCTGTAAGAAAAGCCGAGGGGATACATTTGGGAGACTTACTCCTTCCACCCTGTGCCCCTGGGTTGGATGGATGCTCAGCCCCCCTGCAAAGCACGCTGTGCAGCCAACTTCTGCTCCTAGGGAATGGTTCACTCTTAAGCAGGGACAGGGGCTGGTCGGTGGTGGCTTTGACCACCCTTCGCTCTCTTGACTTTGAATAGGGAGTGGAACCATTTCCCACCCCCGGCACACAAACACTCATTGGCACCTGCATCTGTGCTTATCAACACCGGTTGTTACCTAGATGGAAAGAACTTTGAAAAATTACGGGCTTCGTTAAGAAGATAAGATGATTTCTGAAGCAGTGAATTCACTAAGGGCCAGGTTCAATTAAAGCAATGCGCGTCTTTCTGAAAATTTATGGGTTTTTTGATCTCTTCCTAAGGACATTCTGCTTTTTTGACCTTAATTTGTTATTTAATCCATTGGGGCAAAATAAATAATCTGACCGCCATAAAGAGCTTTCTCCCTTTATATTAATAAATTTGAATAACTTTTAAAAATGTAGGATGATATTATTTAGAACTCTCTAAAAATTCGTAAATAACACTTTCACCCTAATGACAGTTGGTAAAATTAATCCTTTCAAAAACTATAATGTCTTTTTAAAACCCCTGTCTCCCACCAGCTCTGCAGATACTTGCACAATGAATTGAAGCCCAGAAAAACCTTTGTCCTTTATAGATGTCCTGACGTAATCCGTTTGGTTCAGGGCAGAAGCGTCTCAGGATGAACCATCCCGTCTCTCTGGTTTGATGGCTGCATCCCCCCGCCAGACTTCTGCGCTGGATTAGCACTTTCCAGATGCTTCATTTACGTCACACAGCATCTCTGCGAGGTCACACATATGAATGTGGGGATGACTCCAGTTTGCTGGGGACCCGAGAGGCGGGGGGTGCAGGGGGAGATGACACAAACGTGCTCGGCTCTGCAGTGCTGCCCCGCATCAGCTGCTGCAGTCATTACCGTGGCTCTGTGCCTCAGCCCTTATAAACCTGCGACTGTTGTGAAGCATTGCAGAACCAGATCAGGACCAGGTGGTGCTTGCTCAGGATCCCTGCCAGATGGCCCGGTGTTTTCTGGAGCCTGCCTTGGCCAACATGGCGTTGCTGCAGCTGAGACCACGGGGCCCAGAGCTGTGGAAAAGCTGTGGGAAGCCCCATCTCTGGCCATGGAGAGTCCTGCTCTTTGTACCATCTTTGGGCTGTTGTAAGGAAAACGTGCTCTGGTGTTCACCATTGCAAAATGCAACACCTCTGTTGTTGGGTGACAAAGCTTGCCCAGCACGAACTGCACAGCCTCCAACAGCCAGCAAGGGAAATGAGTATAGAAGTCTCCAATTGAAATCTCACAGCAAGTAACCTAAACTTGCCTAAATACTCATTTTCCTGGGAGCAGTAGGCAAGAAGGGTATCGTTCAGAGCTGCTTCATGTGAGCGGTGCAGAAGGTGACGCAGAGGCGAGGGGCTCCGACTCGCCTGCCAGCCATGGGGCAAGCCCAACCCTCTGACCGATCCAATGAAGTTTCGACTTTCCACTGGGATACGGTGTATTCAACAACCCTTCCTCTTATGGCAGGAACCCCAGCAAGGTTCTCTGAAGAGCCTGAGGGCTTCTCGATGGTCCTTACTCATACGTGACCTCCAGTGCTTCCTCCTGGTGGCAGAGCAGTGTAGAAGTCCCCAAGGGGGCTCTGCCCGGGACATCTCTTCCCTGCTGGGGTTCCCCAGAAGCATCCTCGCACTGGGTAGCTGCATCTTATGAGTAGATATTAGTTCAGGTTGTGGAGTGGTTGTTCATATGGAAAGCTGTGGTAATAGCTCAGGTTCTTACATAATGAAAACAGATTTTTAACTCTGTTTTCCCATTAAATGTTTGATAAATGGAGTCTTATGTCTGCATAATATTTTGTGTTTGAAAGGCAACATTTGTTTGGACTTCCTAAACCAGGGAATTTATTTTAACAGCTTATTTCATAGCACTGAAATATTATTACTACTACTACTACTACTGACTATAATAATATCACTTAATTGTTAAAGTGCCTTCATCTTCAGGAATATTGAACTGTTTTACAAACTCGTCCATCCTGGAAAGCTTCCAGAGTCTCTCACCACCTCTACACTATGTTCTGGGGCAGAAAATGAGAACTGTGCTTCCCAAAGAAAATTGTGTCCCAGTTTTACATAAGGAAAGTGAAAATACATCTTCACAGTGCCTTTTAAATCATGGTTTAAAAGAGATGTGGTTTTAGAGTTTTGCTGACATTTGTCTTGTTTCCCTTCAAGTTGTTTATCTGATAGCTGTGAGGTTTACTGTCGTCTACCCTCTGCTTGCTGTACTACAACGATAGGTCTGACGGTGGTACTCCCCTTTACCTCTGACTCCCATGGCATGTCCCCTGTGCTCCTGACGCATGCAAGAACAGTTGAAGCAATCGGGCACGTCTGTGGCACGAATACATCACAGCTCGGTTGATTATTTGGCTGAGGAATTTACCCTGGCTCGAGTCCTTCTTCTGGGCTTTCTTTTCATAGCTCAGTGAAGCAAAATCTGTTTGTTTCATTGATGCTTAGGTTGGACCTCGGTGATTTTCCAAACATCTATTAAATTATAGCCAATGCCTTTCTTTTCCAGAAAACCTCCATTTTGCTCTATGATTGGAACGATGATGTCAGACTGGAGTATTTAGGATTTCCAAATTCCCTGCCACAAAATAGGAGTGAGCTAATCAGAGGGACAGACCGGCTAATTATAGCAGAGTGCGCGCATCTATTTATTCCCAAGTATCATGTTAATCAGTAATAATGGAAAAGGAAATAGCAAGAAATTACATGGCAGTTAAGTGAGTTTTTAGTAAAATATATATTCTTAAATTAGCCTAAGTGTCTTTAAATCATGAGAATGTAATTTAATCTAATACATTAACAACATGAAACTTGAAGTAATGAAATGTTTAGAGGCGAGTAGGTAGTGTTATTATTAGAGACCTAATTGCTCAAAGTTAGAAGAATATCCACCCAAATATTTAATTTTGGTGGGTCAGAGTCTTTTTTAATGTCACGATTGAAAAAGGATGGGAAAGAAGTGCTGGGCAGTTTCTAGTGAAGCCAAACAAGCTAGGTCACGGTCTGATGCATGAGCTGCAGTGGAGTTTATTGGGATAGGACGGGAGCAGAACCTGTCCAGCAGAAATAAATGTATAGAGCTGCTTGTTCCTATTCTGGGTGGTTGTGCCACAAGAACGTTTATACAGACATCAACATTAAAAAAAAGCAATTGCATTTTAGCCATTACAGAAAGGGATCTAAGAGCAGTAAGAATATTAATATCTGGGATGGGTGGCAGGGGTGACCCAGGAGGAGGAGGAAGAGGAGGAGGAGGAGGGCTGTCCCATCTGTCATGTTGGCTAAGTCAGGCTGGACAAGGAGCTCTGCTTGTGTCCGACGTCCGCTCTCCTGGGAAGGGGGGTCAGCTGGCCCTTCCAGGAGGCTTCTTGCAGGTCATGCAGAGCTTGAGGAAGAGCAGAAATGGAGCCCACAAACTCCAAGCCCAGCTCCTTGCTGCTGGAGTGCCTTTAGCAGGAGTGATGCTGGTCCTGGGATGTGCCTGCCCAAGGGATGCCCTGCAGGCACCCGGGCTGTCCCCTGCGTTGCTCCGGCGGCTCAGACCTCAGAACCACGTTTTCTGGATCTTCTCCCCCATTGCGGTGTTTTAATCAAAGAAATGTTCTCTGCCTGCCTCTGGGAAGGATTTAATAACAGAATAAAAATATTCATTGCTGCCTTCTTGGTTCCAGTGACAGCTTTTACTGACAACAGCCAGAGCAGGGAGCTGGTGGCAGGGGTAGCGACAGCAGTTTTGTGGGGGCTTGCTCTGTGTCGCACGCCTCGGACGCAAGGAGCCGCAGATACGGGTTGTCCTGTCCAAATTGCCACCAAGGAGTGACCTGACCCCCTCTGACAATTCTGTTACTCTGCCCAGCTCTGCGTATCACCAGGAATAGCAGCCGCATTACTGCTGTTATTTTTTAAAGCAGCAAATTTTGCAGCGCTCAGTCCTGTTCCTCCGAATCAGCCCCATCCCTTTGCCTCGCCCTGCCGCTCGCTTTCCTCTTCAGGGAACAGGCGGCAAATACCACGGTTTATTAGCTGCAAATAGCAAGCACCTCCTTTTTTTTTTTGGATGGATTTTTTAACAAGCAGTTCTGCAATGATCTCCTTTTTGGGCAAACTCCCTTTGGGATCAAGACTTCAGTCTTCAGTGCAGGGCAGAAAGCAATAGGATTTGAGCCTCATTTTGAGTCTGTTTAAGGAGGTTTGTGCTTATGAACATATACAGTTTCCTGATTGGGGGGGAAAAAAAAGGCACTATTAAAAATCAAACTTTGATCCCCTGGAGTCACATAGAGACAGGCACTAACAAGCATCTTATGAGCTGAAAATTGACTCTTATAGCCCTTCAACCAAGCAGTCTTGGAAAATGAAGATGAGGACTGGAAAGAGGAGAAATCAACATTAAAGCTTACGTATATATGCTTTATGTATTAGCCATGGTGACCAAAAAACCCTGAATTTTTTCACGCTGCAGATGAATGAGCTTTGGTTGCAGCCCCAGTTGAAGAGAAGAGCAGAGGGGAGGTCTCAGCGTGGCCTCGCGCAGGGGCTGGCAGCGATCCGTCCGGAGGCGAGGGAAGCCGGGAGCCCTGGGCTGGGGGACGGTGGCCGGGCAGCTGGGCTGGCACCTCGCGGGATGGATGCCCACCTCTGGGTTTTGCCAACTCGGAGTCAAGGGGTTTGTGTTCACATCACTCCTCCTCTTCTTTCCTTTCTGGGGGGAAGGGGAGGGTTGATAATGTCATGGCAAACAGTTATTTTTCTACAGTTTTCTCATGTTTTTGCTGTCATCCATCACTCCCTTTGGTGCGTAAAATTTGTTTTGCTTAGTTGCATTTTATGTTAAAAAATGCTAGAGTTTCCACTTGACGTACTGTGATTTCTGAAGAGCAGTGTGGAATGTTAATCATCTGGTTAATGATTGTCTAATATTTCTGTGAAGCTTCTTTCAAAGTTGGTGTATTACTTTACAAGGAGAAGGTCCAGTTGATTCTCCCGCTGCAGCCAGAGCCGTGGTGTGCACTTGCCCTGACGCATCGATAGGACGGAAAAGTGTCCAGGTGGCTGTCGATACCTTTTGCAGCCTCCTCTCCCCAAGCACACAAACATCTTCAGAAAATAGTTCTTCAAATATTGATGATTTCATCTTTTCCCTTTCATTTCTGATGGTGCGATGCTATTTGGAATAATGTCTTTTATGAGGGTAACCTTTAAAATTCAGTAGAGAAAGAAGAAGAGAGGATGCTTACAGAGGTCCTGAAAGAAAAACTAGCACAGGCTCCTACTTATTTGTGTCAGGTTGGACTTTTAAGTAACCTACACGTGTTTTCCAAATATGCACGCCTAAATGTCGCAATGAAGAACCTGCTTGCTCACCCAGGACACAGACCGACATGAAACTCTCTGGCATTTAAATCCTGGCATCTGCAGTCCTTTGTTTTGGGAAG
>NW_009615026.1:16711-16942 GCF_000690535.1 Cariama cristata
GCGGCAGAGGAAGCTCCCATCAGCAGACACCCAAAGCAGATCTTTTGGGGGTGCGCGGGGCCGTGCCGCTCAGCGTGCTCGAGAGTGACTCGTGGGGCTGACGGGTTGTTGATTATTAATGGAGCGAACGTCCCGATGTCAGCGACTGGAGTTGCTCACGCACAGAGGAGGAGACAGAGTTGGCTGAGGGACGCGGGGCTGGAGGAGGAAAGGACACATTTTTTGCCGGTG
>NW_009615027.1:0-5283 GCF_000690535.1 Cariama cristata
CCCTCGCCTCGCCTCCGCCCGGCTGCTCGTAGACCGCGCATCCCCTTCCTGAAGGGGGTGTTGCTGGGACGGGCGGGAGCGCGGGAGGAGGCCGCGAGAAGGGGGCCGAGCGGCCGGTGCCCGCCGAGGGGGAGTTACCTTGTTCGTCCAGCGAAACGCTGGTACTTGTAGGGTTATACCAGCTTACGGCGTTGCCTATGAAAAAAAGGAGCGGACAGGTGATTTGTGTGGTGATTTTTGTGGTGCTTAGTTACTGAGTTAGCCTGAGGCGTATCAAAGCCCGCATTCGCCCAGTTTAGATCCAGACTGTTGGGGGGGCGTGGGAAGCCTCGAAAAGAGGCTTTCTAAAACTGCCCGTTTCTACCGTCTGTGCACATAGGCTGTAGATTTTAAAGTGAGCTCGCGTTTACCCAGGGCAGCCGCCTTGTTGGACATAGAATGATGACGTCTGCCTCCTTTCCCATGAGAACTCTTTTCTCACTATGCGAATAGCATTTTCCCTTGATACACCTATATGCTAGTCTTATGTATGTATTCCTGAGTTTAAAAGGACATTCCTTTCTGCCTTGGAGTGCTTGTAGTCCAGCTCTACAACTTCTTGTGTGAACAACTTTTTGATAGCCTCCCAGAAAAAATAATCATAGGAAAAGCTTTCTGTTTCATTTTTACAGCATCTCTGTATGTGTTTTAAACCTATCTGATTACAAACACCAGTTATTCTGTGTACTGTTAGTCTGATAATATTGTTCCAAAGTAAAAAAAACCCAAGCCTGTCCTGCTTGAAGAAAACCTTAGTAAAAATAAAACCTAAGTGAAGTACGCCTTTCTATCTCCCTTCTACCTTACACACAACCTAAAGAAAACTTTTATCTCATTTGGAGTAGTATTTTAATATCTATACAGTTTTAAACGCATGCAGCAAACACAACTGCATATCTAAGCTCTTCAGCTCAATAGCTTCATAAATTACATGGTATTTCCACATGCTGGTGCAAGGGAATCTTTTTCTTGAAACAACTTCCTTTTTTTATAATGTTACCTGAATATTGGTTTTGTTTTTGTGAAGATGGTAAGCCTATGCTGCGTCAGGGTGACACAGGAGACTGGATTGGCACATTTCTAGGTCATAAAGGTGCTGTTTGGGGTGCCACTTTGAACACGGATGCCACTAAAGCAGCTACAGCAGCAGCAGATTTTACAGCGTAAGTGATTAACTGTCTTTGAAGTCTGTATTTTGATTTTAGTCTATAGTGCACTTTAGTGACATATAGCTGTAGTGAATTACTGATTCATTTGTTTTTCTTTAGTAGTTGTTAGCTTATTTATGGCTAGCCAAATTAAAATCTAGACTTTTCGGTTCTTGAAAGCATCTACAGTTAATTCCCTCATGATAAACAACTATGATTGCTTCTTGATAAATATACTTAATTACCATACCGGTTTGCTAGAATCACATTTCTGTGTGGCTCTATTCTCTGGCACTGTAGTTACAACAGAGTTGAAAGAGTGATTTTTATTTTTCTTCTACCGGTTAGCCTCTTTTTATTACAAGAAAACTCTTGCAAAAATTCTAGTTAATTTTTTCTTCGATGTTTTTGTTGTTTGTGCTGTTTGCAGCATATATTAGTATTTAGCAAGTTGAATCCTGTTAGAGGGCAATCTCTATTAGTAAAGTTGCAGAGAAGAACTGCCTTTGTCTTAAAACTAAAATGCTAATTATTAGTCTGTGTTATCCTGAGAAGAGGATAAAGGAAAATGGTGAGACAGTACAAAAAAAGCTTTAGTAAAAACATATAAAGTATTTTCATTGACTAACTAGGTTATAAGAATGTAGCATTTATGATAAAATATCATGATGGTGTCAGGAAAGATTGCTTATAAACTAATCTGACTGTCCAGATTGATTTGTCGTGGTGCTACTAAAATAGAAATGTTTTCTCTTGCTGTTTAGCAAAGTGTGGGATGCTGTGTCAGGCGATGAACTAATCACATTGGCTCACAAACACATTGTCAAAAGTGTGGATTTTACAGAGGTATGAAAAACCTTTATACCTTATTCACCAGGGAAGTAAGCTCTTGAGGATGTTTTGCTATTAGTTACTTTTCTACTTCTTATGTGTGTATCTTAACAGGCAAATAATCCAGTGTACCACTCCTAGTTTTTAAGATTGTAGTTTAAATGTAGTAAGTATGTTAGAGGCTGTCTGAGAGAATGAACTGTTATTTTAAGACTCACGGATGAAGGCTGGTATCTTGATTCAAAATAGAGTTGACCCTTTATAACTTCTGTTTCAGGATAGCAATTATCTGTTAACAGGTGGACAAGATAAACTGTTGCGTATCTATGACTTGAGCAAGCCAGAAGCAGGTGAGTCTGCTTTTAGAACTAATTCTTGGGTTTTGGAGTTCAATAAAAGTTCTGAAATTAAGAGCTACTTTCTGTTATGAATCACAAAAGACAGAGTTGAGGATTGTTTTACAAATGTAGTTTCTATAAACTTTTTTTATAGTAAAATAATCTGTATGTTTTAAGTTTATGCTTTTACAGATGAATTGGAGCTTATTTGTAATAGACTTAAAGGATAGCATGTTTCAGGTCAGCACAGACTCATTAGAAGTATGTTTAATTAGTTAAAATCTAGTCATCTGAAAGAAAAAAGACCACATATTTGTGTGTTTAAATTCGTGTTGATACTGAACTACTGATGATTGATATGAAGCTAGAGAACCTTGATGTTAAACTAATGAAGCTTTTGAAATTTAGGCAATCAGATACCCAGTTTACGTTTATCCTGTTCATGGAATAAGATCTACAAATAAAGTCATAAGTCCTTGAAGTAATTTTACAGTTTCTAGTAAATGGAAATCCATACAGCTTAAGAAAGCTCCCAAACTGCTGCATGACATTATTTCATTTTCTTACATGTATTAAAATATTGGCTTTATTTTAAGAACCTGATGTTGTCAGTGGACATACTTCTGGCATTAAAAAGGCTTTATGGAGCAGTGATGACAAACAAATTCTTTCAGCTGATGATAAAACTGTCCGGTAAGAAAAACTAACTTTCCATTTTCCAAGAAGCTCACTTTTATTTATTGTCAATCTATGTGAGAAGATAGTTGGTTTTTTTGGTAAAGGATATGAGTAACACGGGTTATTTGATCCTAGATTATTATAGCTGCATGCCTAATACAGTTATCTTCTGCTGTTAGAGACATAACTTTTGTAATAATTCTGATTTACCCCGTGAATGTGTCCTCCTTGATAAGAAGAGGTGGTCTTTGAGAACTGCATAGTAGAATAAATTTATGCCTTTTATCATCCTAGAGAAGGTGAATTTATAGATGAGGTCTTGTGCACATGCATTGTGCTGAGGTGTTGCTGCCTTGTCTTCTGCAGTCCAGCCTTGAAAGGTGCACAAGGCATGGACTAGCCAGGCAGTGGCATAAAAGACTGGGAAGAGTATGTGGAAACATTGCACTGTTGAGAGACAGAGCCCTCTTTCTTGGCCATGCTGATAAGTTGAGTAGGCTTTGGTGTTTTTATAAGATGGCTCATCCAGTCATAGTTAAGTGTTTGGTTTTTTTTACTTTATGCCCAATTGGTAGGAGATGTGCTGAAACCTAGACAAACCTGGCTGCCGGGGAGATGAATTGACAAAGACCCTTCCACAAACTGTGCTGTCCAGTAAAGATGGGAGATCTGCCTAAGTGCTTCCTCCGCTTTCTGGCTGATATGACCAGTGTCATCTCATGCCTAGCTGACTCGCCATTCTTATATTTATGGCACAAAGGAGAGAGAAATAGAATGGTCTTTTCTGCTTCGTGGAAGGAAGGATGGGAGGGTGAAGTCACTGGTGCAATTTCCCTGTAGTGTCCTTCTCGGCTCCAGTTCTGTTCAGCTTCCTAGTGCTCAAGACGGGCAAGAGCCCGGTCTCGTTTATTTTTCTGTCAATTGTAGAAACAGAAATGCAGCAGTCAGTTAACAAACGAAGATTCTTACTTGTCATAGCAGAACAATTTCATTTCTCTTCTGTTAAATATCTCTTGCACCTCTAGATGGAAAACTATATTATCTTAAATGAATCTCTGTTCTTTGTATAAATTGGCATTAGTACCTCTTTGCCTTGCGAGGTAAAAAGAATGGAATCTTCAAGCCTTACTTGTAGAAAGCTCTACTGCTCTGGAGACTTACGATAAGATTTTTTTAATCTCTAATAGAATCCTTGAGTAGTTAAATGGTATGTGTACCATTTAATGTTGTTGCATTAAACTTCAAAAGTAAAAGTATTTTAAAGTAAGCATATCTTAAAACATGAGGTGAGAATGAAGATAAAGATGCCACTGAAAATCCGAAGTACCTGTGGAATCAAAGCATGTTCTTTGTTAGGTGGTGTTTTTTTTGATCCAGATCTTCCCATGGATGGGAGGTGAAAATTGTTTGATTTGCTGAACTAATCTGAGAGTCTCTTTTTTTTTTTTTTTTTTTTTGTTTCCTCTTAAGCCTCTGGGACCGGAATACCATGACCGAAGTGAAGGCACTAAATGTTGCAATGTCGGTGAGCAGCATGGAGTATGTTCCAGAAGGACAGATACTTGTGATAACCTATGGAAAGACTATTGCTTTTCATAGTGCAGAAACGTGAGTCCAAACCAGAATTTTCACAAGCTGACTACTGGGCTTAGTTGTGGGTAAAAACTGACTACAAGGCCAAAATCACCAAGTTGTCAAAACTGGCATTAGTGGACATCTTTGCTTGCTGTCTATGTCAGAAGCAGAGTGTGAAACAACTACCCTTGTCTAAAATAGTGAACCCTAACTGTTTGTAAGATGCTAGACTGTAAAGGTTTGGTGCCATTTTCATATTTCACACTAATTGTAATTGTGGTTAAGTAAGTTTCAGCCAGGGTTCAGTTCAGTGCTTTTCAGAGAACTAATTATTTATACATCTCTATTATGTCTTAAACAAGCTACACACTTAAACGTATTCTAGAGAATAGTTCTGAATGTGTCAGCTTTTCTTTGCTTATTCTGACGTAATTTCTAACTTGATGAGCGTGATTTGCAAGTATTAAAATTTGTTTCAGAAACTGCTTGTGGGTATATTCTGTTTTTCTTAAAAGCAGTTGTGATTAATAGAATCACAGTTTCTTTTCTCTCGGGATTCTTTTTTTCTTTTAAATGAACTTTATTAACAAACTTTTCTCCCTCAGCCTAGAGCAGATTAAATCATTTGAAGCACCTGCTACAATCAATTCTGCATCACTTCACCCTGCGAAAGA
>NW_009615027.1:5314-9551 GCF_000690535.1 Cariama cristata
TGCAGGTGGTGAAGATTTTAAACTCTATAAATATGACTATAATACAGGAGAAGAATTAGGTATGTTTGTCTTCTATAATCAACAATGAATTCTGAAATGGATATTAGATTAATGAAATAGTGACTAATAAATGAAACGGTTGTACTCAAATAAGGTCTTAGCATAGCATGCAAGAGGATGAAAAGGTGTATTATCAGTTAAGCATTTTTTCCTATCATTACATCTTATGTTATTCTTCTAGAACTAATTAAAGCCTCCATTAAACAGCTCTTTGCACCTGTTTTAAAAAAGGTTGTCATTCTGTATTGCTGCAATAATGAGCTGTATGTCAATCTCAGTGTCATACTATAGCATTCATTAAATGTCTCATGAGTTGCGGCTACTTCTTTGAAAAATGTGATATGTTTGTGTTCTTGGTAATGTTGGCCAAATGTATTTCAGAAAAAGTATTTCTAAGTTTGCTCATTGATACTGTCCTCATTTAAAATAGTACATGTGTGGAGTGAGTGGTTGAAGTTTACTCCGTGCTACTGGTTTCTTTGTAGTCTTGCCTAGAATAAATAAGCACCTGTTTTCTTGCAGTTAACAAAACAGTAATATGTTACCTAAATTAGAGATTGCTGAAGTACCAATTAATAGAAGCTTTGTTTTGCATCAGAAGCTAAATACTGAGAAAGTGCCCCCCATCAATATTTTTCCCCCTCTTCTGATGAGTTTTTACTTACTAATTTTAGTTGTTGGCTGAGAGTTGAAATTAATGGTCTTGATATCTGCTCTTACAGAATCTTACAAAGGACACTTTGGTCCAATTCACTGTGTGAGATTTAGCCCTGATGGAGAGTTATATGCAAGTGGCTCTGAGGATGGTACACTAAGGCTGTGGCAGACAACAGTAGGGAAAACCTATGGTCTTTGGAAGTGTGTAGTTCCTGGTAAGTGTGCACTTGTTCCTGGTGAAACTTCATGTGTGTTTGTTAAGTAATATCTATCATAAGTGGTAAACATCATCTGAATTTCATACAGTAACTGTACTGTCTTCTGAGGGTCTCTCTGTCCACTCAAGTCTGTTAGATTTAAGGATTTACTTTTGCAGCTGTCGTTTAAGCAGTTAACTTCAAACCTGTAAGCTCATTGAATATAGACACTTTGTGGATAGTTAAGCAAATAGTCTGATGTATTTTTATGTTACAGAGCAAGTTATAAGAAATACCACTTTTATAAATCTTATATTTTTAAGACCCTCTGGAAAGAAGTGTGAATGATAGCTTTATTTGATATTGTACTTTGGTTCTGTAAATTTGGGGGGGGTGTGGGAAGCAGTGTCTAGAAGACTGCAAGTGAGTATCCATTAATGGAGTTGCTTACCCAACTCTTTCTCCTCAACACTAAATTAAGTGGAATTTTTTTTTTAATTAAGCTGGGTTGGGGGAACTGAAGGTATTGACTGTTTGTTCTCCCTTCTCTCTACAGAAGAGGAGAATGCAGAAGCAGCAAAAGCAAGGACCACCCTTCCAGGAACTGCAGAGGAGGAAATAGGTAATGCACTGAACTGCCAGCTTCAACTCAGCTAAGTGTTAAAAGATCAGTCAAGATGGTAGCATTCTTTAGTATGGAAAAGGTAGTTTTCCCCAAGTACCTTCTGGCATTTTTCACTCTTTTCAAAAGATGTTTGAATGTATTTTGCTGAAAATGACTATGTAGTAAATGTCAGACTAGTGACTACAGCTGTGCAGACTGAACAGATGGGGTAGAATAACTGGATCAGGTTAAAGAGGAAAACAAACTGAACTGCTCTTTAAGCAATCCCTGCAACATTTCTTTGGTTTATATATCTAAGATGAAGTTAAGTAATACCCTTTTTATTTAATTGCAGAAGATCTTGCCTCTGAAAACTCAGATTCAGTGTACAGCTCAACTCCTGAAGTTAAGGCCTGATTTTTGCAACTGTTATGCGACATATGGACATACGAGACTAAATCAAGTGAACAGTGATAAACAGCAGCCTTCCAGAGTGTGCTCTCTACATAAGGCAAAGATGGGCAGTAATTGATGAGAATGCGGTGGAACTGGCTAGGTGTTGTCTGTAAGAGAACTGAGTATCCAAAAAAAAAACCCGACGACATGTAGTAGAGTTTTGCTATCTTTTTAGCATAACTGCCTACTGTCTTTTCAAAGAAGTGTACAAGCAAAGATCCAGTCTCTCCAATTTCAATTAGACTTATTGTAGTGTGTTTTCTTTATTATGGAGAAGAGATACAATGGCTTTTATCTACTTTTTTTTCCCTTCAAAGTTGAAAAATTTGGCTTTAGTTGAAAAGAAGGGATTATGTATTTAAGGTATTTGGTTCGGGTTTTGTTTCATTGTATGCTGCTTCTGAATGTTTAACTGTTTTCAGTTGTCTAAATAAAATGCCTCTCAAAACTTGTATCTTACTGTTGAGCGTTGGGTTCATGGAATGGAAAAGCAACCAAGTTAATTATGTAATCCTTTCTAGCGTCTTGGTTTTGTACTATACAGAGGGAAAGCAATGAGAATGTGTTAGTGTTGGTACAGAGGGTGGCAAGTTCTTTGATCTGTAAGCTTTGTGTCTTTTTATTCTTTAAAGTTTGAATGTAAATGTGAGTTTCTCAAATCAAAAACAGTGAAAACTCCTAAATTAAACATGCTGCCTGAAATATTTGGTTGTACCTGAAAATCTCAGAGGTGGGTTATGACTCTGTATAAATTTTGCGTTTAGTCCTCCAGACTGGATAAAAAAGTTACTCTTTCAAGGTTACAAATCATATTTTCTTCATTAAAGAAAATATTGCCATTCTTCTACTTGTCATTTCCTTTAATGTTATGCTGAAAGGTTTACATAATGCATTCTGTATGGTAAGAAGAGAAGTTATAGAGGTATACTTATTCGTATACCTTTTTATTTTTTTCATATTCATACTTGTCCTTACTCTTCTGTTGGATTTTTTTTTTTCCCCCCAAGAGTACAGTAATGCTATTGTTTAGAAGATTGAAGCTTAACATTTGACAACTGGGATATAAACAGAAACATGGGCAATTCTGCCTGAACAGAAGAAAATAACCTTTCCATCGTGAAGGGCAGTTAAACACTGGAACAGGTTGCCTGGAAAGGTTGTGAAGTCTCCATTCTTGAAGGTACTCAAAACCCAAGTGGATGTGGTCTTAGGGAACCTGCTGTAGCTGAGCCTGCTTGAGCAGATGGACTGTGGTAGTTGACAGGGGTCCCTTCTAGCTTCAACTGCTGGGGTGGGGGAAGTAAGGAAAACAGAATGATACCCTGAATCATTGTTTCTTAGTAGAATAGTAGCATTGAGGATATCTTATTTCACAGACTCTATTCCAAAATCAGTTTTCCAGTTATCTAGTTGAATTTTACTCTAAAGACAAGCAACTCCCAACCCTCCAATTTATACCCAATTGTTTCAGACTTACCATTAATGCCATGAAGGCTTATGGGACTCCAAATACAGTACTTCAGCCTAGAAGCTGTTCATCTTACAAGCTGAGGGATGTGTTTAAAACATGAAACACACACCTCGCCCCACGGTGAAACTTCTTGTAGGCTGTAGTCTTTGTGCCCTGTGTCAAGTAGACTGTGTAGTGTTTTATAGAGACATCTGGAATAGCATCCTCAGATTTCAGAGCTGTGACCCTTTGCTGCTTTACATAATGGTGGTGTGAGTTTGTGGTTTCTTTGCTACCATTGAGCAAACAGGGCTAAACTCACAAGATGTTTCATCTAAGTGAGAATATTAACAATGTTTAATACGTTTTTTCATGTGAATTTGTGTCATTACAACTGGAAAAAAGGCCTTGAAGTTGTCAGTGGCATTGTTATCAGACTTTAATTTTGCAGTGTTAGAAAGTTTTACAAGGTTGGTACGTTTATAGAGTCCATTGTGTATGTGTAACACTAGCTTCTACTTGAAGATTCAACTCAAAGAAATCAGAAGTTGCCTGGACTCGTTATCATCAAGATGGCAAGTTAGGTGTTATTTATCGCTGAAGGAACAGAATATCCTAGCAACTCCTGCCACAGAAGGATAGTGGTCTCATCCTGTGGAGGTTGAGGGGTTGGGGTAGGCCTTGGCTGCCTTGTTAGCGACAGCTCCGATGCGGTGGGCTCGGTACTAACGTGATGGCCGCGGTGGAACGCCGGGACCCGGAGCTTCCTGCCCGCGCGGGGCGGGACCGGTGAGTCCGAAGTCTGCCCGCCCC
>NW_009615028.1:0-1163 GCF_000690535.1 Cariama cristata
TGAATTGTCAACCTCGGATGCAATTAGTGGGGGGGGAAAAAAAAAAATACCTAGCTCTGTGTACCTGGATGTCCTGAGTGCTTTTTGAGTGGGAAGGATGGCATTCCCAGGGAAAATTCCTTGCTCCTCTCGGCACCCACGGTGAAAATTGTTTACTTACGGGTTTGAGCCTAGACCCTCCTGCCGCTGGGACATTTCTAAGAGGGGATTTTGCTTGGGGAGGGGGAAGAAAAAAAAAAATCGGTGATCTCAGCCTTTTTCCCAGGGGTAAGGAGCCCGGCTCTTAGGAATGGTGTTTGACCTTTAAGCATTTATTGGCTACTGAGGTTAAAATAAGCTTGAGATAGAAGTAAAAATAGCTTGCAGAAAGGTTAAATCAAAGGTTAAATTTGTTTTTCCTAGGAAAATTGAGGCTGATGTCCAAAAATGAAGGCTTGGAGCAAAGGGTGGGAGGGTACGCGTTAGGTCTGTAAGCAGGGAGACGCAGTTCATTTAAAGTGCTGGTGGCTGCTGATAACGTTTGACGGCACGCTCTGAAAGTTGGTGGCTAGATGGTCCTCGAAACGAAGGTGTTGTAAATAAGGTCTGGTCCTTGCCTTTCTCTGGGTGTTTGGTGCAAAGACCGGAGTGCCCATAGCTCCTGTTGGTTTTCCTATGAGTTGTGGATGCTCCGAGTCTTGCAGGATGGGGCAGCCGACTGTGGGCGAGGAGTCGTGCCCGGTGTCCCTGGCCGTGCCCGGTGTCCCTGTCCGTGCCCGGTGTCCCTGTCCGTGCCCGGTATCCCTGACCGTGCCCGGTGTCCCTGCCCAAAGGCAGGGATGGCCCCGAGTGCCCGCAGTCACCTTTCTGATGGTCTGTGCTCTGTCTGGGCTTGCTGAAGAAAAGATGGATAATTAGAGGGTAACAAGTCAGAAGAGGCAAGCAAAGTTACAAATGTGAGTAGTAAAGGGAAAAAAATCCCCTTGTAGAGGTGGAAAAAGGCAAAGCAGAGGAAGTAAACGAGGGCTTGTTTTGTTTTAAATTTAAATGAGATGAAGTTTTGCCCCAGGGAGCCAAGGCAGGGAGCAGAGTTGCTGTGGAGGAGCGGAGGGATGGCTCTCTCTTCACCTGGGCAGTTGTTGAGTTTTTGCTTCGGACCTTGGAGCTGACAGCGGGCTGCGGAG
>NW_009615028.1:1180-1655 GCF_000690535.1 Cariama cristata
GGGTGGGACGTCCTCCAGCTGCCCCTAACACGAGTGTTGTGGGTACCAGGGTCGTGCCCGTCTGGATGTACGCTCTGCCAGGGTGACCAGGGAGGTTGTGAAAAGATGAGGGCGGCTTCCCCTGAGATGCGAGGGCTGCGCACCAGGATTTGCCGACGGTCCGTTGGCACGGCCGATGCGCATCCTTCGGTCGAAAAGTTTGCTCTCTTCTTGTGCAATTGGGGCTGTGCCTACGTCGGGGGATGCTGCTGCTCTCTGAACCTCCTAAAGCAGCGCTTGGCTCCAAAATTGTTAACGAGAAAAGGCAATCCGAGGAGGACAACCCTCTTACGGTATAAAGGCTGGGGGACCTTCCAGCCTTCCACCCTTCTTCTTACACTTTCTAACAACTGGGCGGTATTCCTAGACAGAGCAAAGCAATGGTGAAGGCAGAGGGGAAGCTCTGGGAGCAGACCCTACACTCCCGCTCACCTGC
>NW_009615028.1:1792-2111 GCF_000690535.1 Cariama cristata
TGTGCTGGAAGAACAAACAGGGAAGTGGTTTTTCTGCAGTCTCATTGCAGCTCCCAAACAGAGCCCATCAGTCAGCCGGTGGGGTTCGGCTGTCACAGCCTCAGAGGGGACGGCGCGGGGGGGACCGAGCGCCGCGCATCCCTTAAAACGTTTGGATGAGCGCTGCGAAGAGGTGATGACCAAATACTTTACTTTTTTTTTTTTTTAACTGCAACTTATGCAGGTTTCTGTGCCTGTTCCCTGTGGAAGCGGTGAGCGCAGGCACGTATGGATTTCTCTAGTTTGCGCAGGGGGCTGTGATGCCCCCGGCAGGCCCGGA
>NW_009615028.1:2142-16035 GCF_000690535.1 Cariama cristata
ATTTGATGTCCGGAAGAGTTTGCAGGGAGCCGGGTGGATTCCCCAGAGCACAGGGATCACGGAGCGGGGTCCGCAGAGGATGAGGGGTTGGTTGCTGGCTGAAGGCTGGATGAGGCGTTTTGGGTTTAGGTGCCTGGGAGCCAGCAGCCACCCTGGGTGGGGAGCGGGGCCCGGGTGGGGACAGGAGCTCAGGGTCTGGGCACAGGGCATCTCTGTGTGATGCCAAGGGTCCTGCTGCCCTCCCTTCACCCAAGTTGTATGGGCTGGGCAAAATCTGCATCTCCAAAAGCTCCTCTTCCCCCCTCCCCTGCTGTGAGGCAGGACCAGGCAGCCCGAAGCCATCATTTCAATTTTACCGCCAATCCTCCGGCTAATTTGTCCGGGGCCCTAGTGATTTACATTTGTTTAGGGTGATGGAGGGCCATCATCATCCTTGGTTTAGCGTTTGTCTGCCTTTCTCAGCTTGAACAAAGGCAATGCTGAAGATGTGTTAGTTTGCAAGCCATTCCGTTTTTCGGGTTTCCAGGCATTAGCGCAGGGCTGTGCCTGTGGCTTTGAGTTGCAGACACTTCAGGGGGATGTTCATTTGTTTATAAAAGAAACCCACATCTGTTTCTGTTGGAATTTTTTTAAGCAAGCATACATAGAAACCTTTCTCTTGGTTTCTGGCTCTGTAAAAGCTAGATTTTGGGCCAAGTTTGACCTAACAGTGACCTTTTTTAAGCATTACAAATTTTTTTGGTATTTGTTTATGACTTTAATAATGATGCCATGCGGGGAATGGGTCAGTTAAAGGTGAAATTAGCTTCTAATGTAAACGAAAGATTAATTTTGGAGCAGAGACCGTATTTTGTGGAGACTTTAAATTGCTTAGTAGTATACCGACTGACTTGCTCCTGAGAGCTTGCTCCGTGCGAGGCTGGAGGTCCAGCCCGAGGGATGCGGGCGATGGGTGCCCCCCGCGCTGGGTGCCGGAGGGGTGTCGGGGGTCAGTGGCTCTCCCAGCCACCCTCAGACTTTATAACCCTGTGCTCCAGATGGGGAAATGGCCCCATTACCTTGCTTCTACAGTAAATTCCTCGGTGTACTACTGTTTGGCTGCTCAAGAAGATGAGTCCTTCAGGAAACAGCATCTCCTTAGCACTGCCTGGAAGTTCGGCGTTTTCTGAAAGGCGCTGGTTGAGCCCTGTGGTTTTGGCCCCAAATTTCGCTCCGTTTGGGCACACGGTACCTTGTGGGCCATCCTCTCCCCGGGCAGCGGTTGCCTTTCAGCGCTGCTGTGTTCAGAGATGGCTGTACTTTGCTCAAGCCAGAATTTCAGTCAGAGCAATTTCGTGCAATTTGGTTCAGAGGATGCCGTCTTGGATCCCACCAAACAGTGGCAAAATGATTTGCTGAAGTAGAGCCGCTATTTTACCTGCGGTGTGAACCACTTCTGTATATGAACATAAATTCATGCTGTTATATAGCGAACACGTAAAAGCCTGTTGTGTAGGTAGGTGTAGGGCAGAAGCAGGATGCAGGGATTAAAGGGATGATCAGTGCATCTTCTCGCACGTATATCGGAGGCAAAACCAGTCCCAGCATCCCGACACCCGTGCTGTGCATTAACCGTATCCTTTTTTCCCTCCCTTGGAAGGAGAGCGATGTCAATGGCACCGTCTGGCTGTGAAGGCAAAGGGGGAAGCACTGGAAATCTCCCTGGCTGTCAGTAGCATTCCTTTGCTTCAGCTCAGGTGTTTCTTTTCCCCGTTGGCTTATTTAAACGCTGGGACTAGGAGCTCCAGCATCAATAAAAGCATAACTCCAGCTTTGTGCTCCAAAAGCCTGTTTGCCACTTCAAACCAGTAGGAACCAGTTTAAAAGGTTCAGGTAGAATTTCCGCTAAAAGTAAGTAAACTGTAGTTAGAGCTGTCTTCAGTATAATTTTCCCCAGGCAAAATCTAATGACTACTCGCAACAAGGCTGGTTTAATAACATCTGCTTCCCCTTGAATCGCTGGGGGAAGGTACTGATACTGCCATATTCTCAAGGAGCATCTTAAATCGTATTTTGCCAGGGCAGTGCCTTACCACAACACTGATAGTTAACACGTTTATAATACTTTGTAGTATTGTCCCTTATAACGGCGTGATAAAACATAGGACCTATATTGTGAAATACAGGCATTGCAAGGGTTTTACGTGCTTGTGTGGAACTTTTCCCGTTGTTTGGGGGGAAACGGCGTGCTCTCGCCTGCCGTCCGGTCTGTGTGCTGCTAGTACCTGCGGCGACTGAACCACACAAAACCAGCGTTTTGTTATCGTTCCCACTTAGCATTTGGGGAAGCAGTAGTGTGTGTGTGCCATGTTAACAGCCTTGGATTCTTACAGAGTATCTCAGAAAGTACTAGGAAGATTTCCACGAGATTAACATTGTTTTCGGCGAGTTTATTTTAGCTTGCAACCTGTTGGGTAGTTGTCTGCTCTGTGGGTAGCCCTTTCCATCCAGAGCTCCCCAAGCCCTGTATTGGGGACCACATTCGTCAGCCACCAGCCAAACTGGCATCTTCAGAAGTTAAAATCTCCTTCGTTTTCTCTCCCTTCTTTTTCTCTCCCTTCTTTTTCTCTCCCTTCTTTTTCTCTCCCTTCTTTTTCTCTCCCTTCTTTTTCTCTCCCTTCTTTTTCTCTCCCTTCTTTTTCTCTCCCTTCTTTTTCTCTCCCTTCTTTTTCTCTCCCTTCTTTTTCTCTCCCTTCTTTTTCTCTCCCTTCTTTTTCTCTCCCTTCTTTTTCTCTCCCTTCTTTTTCTCTCCCTTCTTTTTCTCTCCCTTCTTTTTCTCTCCCTTCTTTTTCTCTCCCTTCTTTTTCTCTCCCTTCTTTTTCTCTCCCCTGCTGGTACAGGTACTTGACTTTCAGCTCTGTGCTCAGTTCCTGAGGGGTGAGTTCAGGAGAACCTGCTGATTTCAAGCAGTTCTGTGGCTTGTTCAAACTCAAAAAGCGAATCAGCGGCCGAGCTTGAAACGGGTCTCCTGTCCTTCTAATCGGTGCGGTGGTACCCGCTGCCGTGGGTTTGTCTCTGGGAGGATGGAGAAGTCGCAGCAGCTGGGTAGAAGCCGCTTGCTCACCCCTCGGGAGCTGCGATGCCGATGCCGGCGGGGGCTGTGTGGCTGTGCCAGAGCAGGGAGAGCAGCTCGGGGTGGTGGGAAGCGTGCTTCAGGCTTGGCTGGTGTGCTGGCTGTGGGACAGACACACCAGAAGTCTTAAAAGAAGTAGATACGGCCTGAGTGGGAAGATGAGTCAGAGGGTAAAACCCCGGGCTTGTTGTACGCAGGGGTCCTCTTCGGCTCCGGGGTGCTCGGACTTCCCCCCGCAGACATACTGAGACTGTGCATAGTTTCCATTCTTCTATCCGTGCGCTTCTCAGATTTGCAGCCCAGATGGGTGGTTCACAGGACGTCTTTTGTCCCGTCCCACCAGTACCACCGTCCGTGGTGGGGCATCCTCCGGTGGCGATGCTCTGGCAGAAGGAGAGCCGTTTGGTTGCGAATCCTGCGTAGGCAAATTGCCATGCAAAGCTGAGCGATCAAAGTGCGCTCGCTGTGCCTCCCAGGAGCGGGGAAGGCTGGTAGAGAGACACTGACACCCTTAAAGTTTAAAAAAAAAAAACCCTGTGAAGATTGTTTTCTTCCATTTTTTTAAGCCCCTGGGTAGTTGTCTGTCCTGAGGGTGAGTACCGACTGGTGCTGGGATAACACGGTGTGCGCTTATTCCGAGTGAACAGTGATTTGATGCTGAGTTGGGTTTCCTGGACATGAAGTGTAATGTTCAATTTCTTTTGTTACAGATGGAAGAAAAACGACGCAAGTACTCGATCAGCAGTGATAACTCAGACACCACTGACAGTAAGACCTTTAATTCAAGGCTTTACGAGATTCACCTCCAGCAGGGAAAATGCTTGAATAATTACTTTGCAAAGAGTGGAGGAAACTGCGTTTACTGGGAAGTCTCTGCACAATGAATTGTGCGCCGGGCTGGCTTTGTCAGAAGTGCAGCAACAAGCTGATACCGATTTAAACGCCTGGCCGAGGCTCCTCTTAACTGATGAGAGGAGTGTGAGGAGTCTGGGCGAGGGAGAGCTGCTGATTGCAAATCTGCTAACGAAGCAAACACCCTTTGTAGACAAATTGTCCTTTCCTGTTAGCCGCAGCCCGAGACTAGTTAGCTCTTGATTGAGTTGTACTGGGGGAAAGGGAAGTTTTTACTGGAGTCAGGGTAAAACCGGAGCCGCCTTGTTCCCTTCTTGCGAGCTGAAGAGTGATGCGGGAAAAGGGCTAAGGCTCAAGCCAGCAAAGCTTGCAAGCCCACGCTTGCATTTCGACATCTACCTCACTTCATCCTCGTTCAGGAAAGCACAGAAGCATGTGCTCGACAATAAACATGTGCGAATGTGCTGAATTTGGGGTCTAAATAGAGTGCTCTCCCACGTATTGGAGGGTTTCACCCCCTGCGGTACCCTCCAGGCAAGGCTCTCATCCCTGGTCTGGGCTCCCCAGTTTCTTCCCAGTTGCTCTTGGTTTCTTCCAAATGTCACAGTAATTTCATCTGGGCCGTGCTGGGAATTTGCTCTCCACACTTTACAGGATTTGGCTGCTGGATATCCGAGAAGGAAAGGGACTTTGCTAAAGACACTCAACTTCTGGGCCTTTTCCTAACAGGATGATGGGGAGATTACAGGGGGTTATGGAAAGGCTGATCTTGCTGGGTTTGGCTGCCGTTCCCACAGCTTTAGCCAAAAAAATTGTCAGCGTGAGCGGAGTTTGCACCACGACTGCCGACGGGAACCTGCTGTTTGGCTGCCGGAGGGGACCCCCCTCCTCCTGGAGCCCTGGGGGGGGTCTGAGGGCTGAGCCCTGCCTAGGGAAAGTGTTTCAGGCTCTGTCAACAGCGCTCACTTCTCATAAAATAAAACATCTCTGTCTCAGAAAGGGGTTTATTTTGGAAGCCGTACTCCAAACTTCCCATCTCCTAATCCCCAGATGCTCAAAGGCTTACCAAGCCGAGCCCCGCTAGCTGGCTGCTCTGCCTTTCGGGGGGCGAGGCGTCTTTAATCACGGTATTAAACAACATGGCCTTATCTCGGTTGGGCTTGGACGGTTACGCTGCAGGTGATGTCTAAGCTGTTGACAAATGCTCTCCTGCAGGATAATTGTAAACAAAGTGATGACCTTCTTTTTTTATGCCTCCGCCAGGAAAGGATGGTAGTGGCGTGTTATCTAAGTCTGCGTAGTTGTAGCACCACGTTGTAGCTTGAGAAGAGGGGGCAAGGTGGAAATTAGTGACTCGGATCCCTCGGTATTAGCAGTGGATCTGCTGCTGCAATGCTTTGAGCAGCTCGCCGGGTAAAGCAGCATTTCCCGGCGGCTGCAGCGCAGGGACTTCTACGGTAAGCTTTTGCCATGCAGTCCTGTTATGTACTGAAATGATAAAAAAAAAAAGCATTTATGTGGAGCCCACTTTAATAACATCTAGCCTGACACTGCAGGCGGAAAAACAGCTGTCCTTTGGGAAGGGCTGCTGCCATCAGATCCGGTCTTCAGTTTATGAAGTGCAAGAAAGTGGGTTTATCAAGGAAAGGGTGCAAGGTGAACTAGTGCCTCTTCCCCTGTGAGCAAAAATAGGCATGTGAGATTTGTCTGGGCTCATGAGGGACTCAATTGCCTGAGCTGGCGGAGGGAGGGACATTTCCCACCGTGGTGGTACCGCAACCGGGACAGCCCTGGTCCCTGGTGCCAACTCAGCTCCTGGCCAGAGCCCCTCCTGAGGTCCTTGTGTGCATGGCTCCATCGTGTTTGGCAGTTGCTTATGTGCACGGTGTTGTTTCCTCCTATTCAGCCATCCGAGGATAAAATCAGTGTTAAATAGGCCTATCGATAGTTCATTTGCTGCACCTCCACAAAAACCATTTTTATGTAGTGGAATCTGAAGGCATCCTGCGATACAGGAGACCCAGCTGTCATCATTATTACAAAAAGATTCCAGTAATTTGTTGATTATTTATTATCACCAAATACATACAGCTTTTTTTTTTCTTTTAAGTGATGGTGACACATATGGGTTGGAAATAAAGATTAATAACATAATGGTGCCAGCGCATTTCAGGTTTTAGCTGCCCTTGCTTTGTGGAGGTGGTAGTGGTGGTGATGCTGCTGCTCCAGTCAGGATGATGAGAGTCCATTTGTATTACTCCCAGAGTAAAGTAATCCCAAATCCCAAAGCAAATGCTCTCTCACTACCAAAAAGCGTAAAGCGCATTCACTTGATGTGTCCTGTTGCGTGGTTCCCACTAGATGCTGAACTGCACCCAGGCATGGAAGTTATTAGTCCTGGCGTGGGCACAGGAGTTTTACCCAGTTTGGTCAGTGTCTTGGACCATGGGGTGTGAAGTCCTCGAGCAGTTCAGGTGCTTGTCTTTAAGCATCCTTGTTAGAAAATTTTTAGTCTTATCCCTTAACTCCTGATCCCAATAGATTCCCGATTCCAAGAATGAGCCGTGACTGATTCCTTCTGAGAAACTGTTCTTACTCGTGACTTTGGGTTCTCATTTCTGATGTCTGCATTTGAAAATGGTGTTTTTAAACTTTGGGGGCCTCTGTTTCATCATCTGTAGCAGCAGGAAAGTGATGTTAATCTATTTTGGTGGAGTACCCTGGGATGTGCACAAAAATAACATCATATCAAGGTGTTATTGCCTCTTAGTGTTGACCCAAAGTGTTGGTTGAGGCTCTAGTAGTGGCACTGGGGTTGGTGACAAAGATATGGAAAAATCTTTGCTTCTCTTTTCCAGATAACCTGTCTCTGTTGCCTCGTTGCAGGTCACACCACATCTGCCTCCAGATGCTCCAAAATTCCGAATACCAAATCCACGTGGTCACGGCAGAAGGAGAAGAAACCCTCTGAGGTGCGTGGGCTTTTAGGCTTATTGCCAAAGGAGGGTTTTCCCCCGGGGTTGTGCTTGCCCAGATGTGTTGGTAACCGGCGTGGACTGTGGGTGGTGGGTGCCAGGACAGGGCATCCTCCGAGAAGCCAGAGCCCAAACTGCACAGAATCACAGAATCGATGTGGTTGGAAGAGACCTCTGGGATCATCGAGTCCAACCTTAGCCCTCCCCCCAGCATGTCAACCAGACCATGGCACTAAGTGCCATCCAGTCTTTTCTTGAACACCTCCAGGGATGGTGACTCCACCACCTCCCCGGGCAGCCCATTCCAACGCCTAACGGCCCTTTCTGGGAAGAAATGCCTCCTGATATCTAACCTGCAGAGCCGCGGCTCCCGCCAGCAGGGCCAGCCTCAGCCTCCTGCTCAGCTCTGCTGGGACGGAGCAGGCAGAGGTACCCGGCGGGCATCTCTGATGAAGGATGGGGGGTCCTTGTGCCCACTCCGTTGGGGTCCTTGTGCCCACTCCGTCCCTGTTGATGCAGGTGGGAAGAGGTTGAGTTTGGTGGGATTGGGAGGTCCTACAGTATTGGGGTGGCTATGTGCTGAGGTTTCCACCTGGGTGCCGTTTCATTAATGGCACAGGTCATAGCACTGATGCCAAGGGAGGGTGGCTCGATGGCATGACAGCTCCTCCCCGTGAATAAGTGGGAGGTGTGGAGAGCCCTGAAATGAGAGACGGCACAGCTGAGTTGCAGATTACGTTGTGTTGGTTTCCTCCTGTCATGGGGCTCAAGGGCATTAAGCGGAGGCTGTTGATGTCTGACCTTGCTGCAGGGTTTTCCCTCCCTCCCTCCCAGCTGGTACGGGCAGCGCTGCCCATCCCGGAGGGCATTGCCCACGTTGTCCCTGCGGGCTCTGGGACCGGGTCCGGAGGAGCTGTGTTTCCCAAGGACCGTGCTGGAAGAGACGATGCTCTGCTCTGTTTTCCCTGACGTGCCTTGGATACATTTCCACCAGACGTGGAAACTATACCAGGCATGAGCTGCTGTTGTAGCAACTGCAGTGTTTAGCGGTGGTCAGCTTCGTTTCAAGAGCAGCGTGAGCAAAGCCAGGGGGACTTTGTTCTCACATTCCCTTTCCTCTGGACTGAGGTCCGGAGTCAGACAGAGCTAAGTTTAGAAGCCGGTGAAGCTGGCGTGGCGAATGCCTGCTCGCAGGCCGTGAACCCCTTCCCAAGCCCCCAGGTCACCTCTCTGGAGGCCGTGGCCCGGTGAGCACAAATCCTCCCTCTGCATCAAGCTGAGCAGAGATTTTGAGGTTTTCCTGTGGTCACTGCCTAAATTACAGCTGCACTTGGTTGTTACCGCTCTGACAGATTTACATTGATGTATCTAACGTGTTGATGACGGACAGAGACTTAAAAAGTCTGAATTGTTTGTGCCTTTGGTAAAGAGAGGGGCTGAGAAGCTGTTATTACCAGCTGAGGTAGCTGGAAACACTCCAGCGAGCGAAGAACCAGGGGTGCAGATGTCCCTGGCTGCTGACGAGGCTGTTGGGAACTTGCGCGTTAGGGCTGGTAATGTCAGTTTTTGATTATAGATGTGCGCCTCGAAATGAGTGAGGGGGTGTATTCTGTGAGCTGAATCCCCCATTGGAAAAAGTGAAGCATTTAGGGTCTCTCCTCCTCCTGGGAGACCCCTCTCTGAAATAACTGCCCGTCCCTGTGCCTGATGGCTCTGTTACGGCATCAGATTAGCCGTGTAGGTGCCTTCAGGAGTCCCGCGGAGATGCCCGGCATTGGACCCAGTTAGATGTGCGAGGATGTGACCCAGGCATCGCCGACAGTGCCATACGTGGCCACCCTGCTGCCCCCCAGTAAAATCCTCCTCCGAAAGAGCCTGCGTTGGGAGAGCTCTTTCTGCGTCACTGGTACAGACATGCTTTTGTCTTTAATTTGAATTCCCTTTGTGAGCCGGCTGGGAGTTTACCTGGCTGCTAATGAAGTTACTGGATATAAGTCCAAGACTGGAAGTGAAAATGCTTCTGCACTTTATGAAGGATGGGTCAGACCCGGATCCAAACTTTGCTGCTCTGCAACAGCTGGAGTGAAAACTAGATTGTAGTCCCCAGCACCCAGGGAGACGTCAGATGTGGGGCCTGCGGAGGCCAGGCTCATCCCTCTGCTTCACGCTCCGTTATGCCCAGAGGATGGTTCTCGCTCAGTGAAATGTAGCTCTGGAACAAATAAAGTGGAGCAAAAGCTTAACAGTGCCGAGCTTAGCAACAGTTGGGACAGAAAGTGAACCTCGATGGCATATCTGAACTGAAACTCCAGGGGAATTTGGGGAGGTGATCTATAATTACTCAAGTTGGAGTTTGGCCAGGATGCTCAAGCTGACAAATCATTTTTTATAAAGACGTGGTGGGAACCTGAGCAGACGGGAGCGGTCCAGATCTCAGCTTTACTGCCCTTACCCTGCATCTCCCTTGCGGCCGCTGGCATCTGGCTCTGCTTGAATTCAGCTCCGGGTGAAACCCAGGTGTCCCTGGGGTTGGACATCGGATTGCCCCGCACGGCGGGTCCGAGACCTGTAGCAGTGCATGGTAAAGGTTTGGAGGTCACGCCAGCAAGCGCCGGTTTATGGATTTCTTCTACGACAGCATCTTCCAAACTTTTCCACGAGTGACCCAACTTCTGCTCTTACCGTGAGCACTCGTGAAACCGTCTGGTCCGTGTGTGGGATCCGCTGCCTGTCATCTGTGAAACGCTGCAGGGCTTGGGACGTCCCGGGGGATTTCTCGCAGGAGCCCTGGAGGATTTCAGGCGCAGACTGGGCTGGGCATCATCTGCTGGAGCAAGTACTGAGAAGCGTAAAACATAAACCACGCCACTGCCAAACTACTTCACGTGAAACGATGAAGTACCTTTCTCTTTGCTGTCCCATTGGGGATGGAAACCACAGGAGGGTAACAGGGAGAGCATGGTGAATGTGTTATCAGATGTTGAACCCCCCCGAGCAGTCTGCCCCAGACATTTTGGGGCTGGACAAGCCTTTTCAAACAGTAACTCAGGCTCCAGGTTTACTCATGGCATGTAGCTTCATGAAGAGGTGAGCCGCTGTCTGGGCGCGGAGGGTCCGGGCAGGTGCCGAGGGGCAGCGATGCTGGGGGTGCGGGGGTTTGTGTGCGTGGGGAGCCACCCAGCTCCCCTGCCCCTCTCAAAGTCGTGTCCCCGTTTCTCTGCGAGCTGCCGCCTGCAATCCCCCCGACAACCCGAGCAGGAGATAACAAAATCAAAAGCATTAGTGTTACGTGGTTATTAGCCAGGTCAGGGGGTGACGTTTATTATGAAAGACTCTGTGAGAAGGGATTAACTATACACGTTAAAAACCACCCGATACAAGGCATCTGGAAAAACAAGCTTCTTAACATGGAAAAGTACTGAGCTGTTTGTAAACATCCGCGAAGGGGGCCATTGCCAGGGAGGGTGATTATATTTATCTGTGCCTGTCACGGGGCTCTGCCCAGGCTCTTTCCTGACACCAGGCCTCCCTCTGGGCTGCCTCCCTTGCAGAGGTGGCAGTCGTCGTCCCCTGCCCCATGCCTGGGCAGCAGAGCCCCAGTGGGATGCTGAGGGTGCCCCGGGCATGGGCATGGCTCTCCTGCCCTGCCTTTGCCTGGGGGCAGAGGGTGGATGTGGGCAGCTACCAGCGGCTTCTTGCGTCTACGATAGCAGCCTTTTTAATTAAGCTCATTAGAGCTCGTTTGTCTCTGAACCTGGCCTCAAAGAAAAGGTGGTGGCCGGTCCCCATCCTTGGGTGCTGCCGGCCAAGGAGCCCTGCCAGGAGATGCCGGTCGTGCTCCCT
The DNA here is from genome assembly GCF_000690535.1 of Cariama cristata. Taxonomy (NCBI): domain Eukaryota; kingdom Metazoa; phylum Chordata; class Aves; order Cariamiformes; family Cariamidae; genus Cariama; species Cariama cristata. The sequence goes on from NW_009615028.1 coordinate 12,925, forward strand.
GCCCCAGGAGCTGGAGGGAGGGGGATGCTCGCTCAGGTCCTCCCCGTCTCGGCTGTTGAATCTGCAGCAGGGAATAAGATGTGCCTAAAGTATGGATTTCTGCCTCTTTTAGCAGCGTGGTAGTGCAGTCCTGCCCCCAGCTATAGAGCTGCTGGGGATGTGAGTGCGAGCCTCGCTGGTTAGACTGCAGTCATCGAGCCCTCTCCTGTTCCTGACAAAGAACAGTTGTCAGTGTCTGAGGAGAGAAGCTAAGAACAAGGCAAGTGTGTAATGATCGTCGCCGGTTCTCTCTGCCAGCTCCCGGCCATCAGCGGCCTGGGGACTCCCTGGGATGCTGCCTCTGAGTCACCGCCTGGGCCGGTGCGTTAGTCATTGGTAGCTCCTGAACTATTTGGGATCCAAAACATTCCTCTGCCGTGAGTTGCACTGCGAGAATATATTGTAGGGGAAAAAAAATCTGCTGCTTTTTTGTGCAAACCACCTGCCCGAGAGCCCTCCCGCCGTCCCTTTTCTAAGCTGAAGAGCCCTGCGCAATCTCAGCTCTCCTCTGCGGGTGCTGCCCCGCTCACCGGCCGCGGACCGTCCTCATCGCCCCTCTCCTTCGGTCCGGACCTTCTGGAGATGAGGGCACCACAGCTGCAGGCAGGGTTCAAGATGAAGGGGAAACCACAAATTTATACAATTTACATTATTTTCTGCTTGCCTTGTTTAGATATGACTTCCGTGTTTTGAAAGATGTCTTTTTATATCTCTTTACAAGGATCTAGCCCTTCTAACAAACATCCTCATTGTTTCCTTTCTAAAAAGTAATCCTTAGTGCATTAGATCTTGTTTTTTTCCACACGACAGGTATATAATGACCCGGTGCAATGTGAATTTAGTCCCTGGGCTCTCTGTGCTTTTATGGGTATGGCCAAGCAAGACTGGACGTGCTCTTACTGGGCTGGATGAGGAGCAAATCCATCTCTGTTGAAAGGTTTGACTACCATGGCTTTGTCACTTTTCCCAAACCAGCGTGGGGATAACAGATTAATACCATTGTCTTCTGAATGCGGAGAAGGGCCAGACAAAAATGCTTCTTGTTCCTATTTTAAATTGTGGTGTTCATTGAATCTTTAACATTCAGCATTTCGAGAGGAAACAAGACTAGATGAAGAGATAGCAGGCTGGCTCCCAAATGAACACGAGAGTAAGTATTTTTTCCCCCATAGGCAGATAATATCGCTCCTTACAAACACACACCGGGCATTGCCGTGTTTCGGAGCCTTGCTACTGAATATCGCCACTTGTCTCATTTCGGAAAGGGCTGGAAAAATGTGATCTAATGGCAGGGAAATAGGGCTGGGGGAGCCGGAGGGGAGCAGGGCCGGGCTGCCGAGGGCTGCGCCCGCGGAGGTGCCAACTCGAGCTGATACGAAGACAGTTTGTACAACCAAAAACTATTCCCAGGGCTCCCATTGTTCCCATTGTTTTCTCTTTCTCTAAAAATCCTTGTGACTCATGAGCTACAACAAACAATTTTATGGTTGGGAGAGTGAAGGGCTAATAGGACTGGCTGGAAATGAGGAGGGAGCCCTGCAACGGGGCAGCCGGAGCCTCCCCTGGTCCCAGTGGGGATGGAGGAAGGGGGTTATGGTCGGAGGGGTGTGCGGGCCACGGCTGCCAGGACTGCAGCCAGGGCAGGGAAAAAGTGTTGAACCAAAACCTGAAGAAAAAACGGTTGTCTCGGCATCTAAAAGCACTCCCACGTCCCTCGTGCGGTGAGCCGCTCGGGGCACCACGCTGCCTGCGCTCGCTACGGAGAGGTCGGCGGTGTGAGATGCTGCATCGCTGCGGCGGATGCGAGGGCATCAGGGGAGGATTGCCGGTTTGTTGGGTTCTGGGAGAGAACAGACTCACGTGTGAGATTTCAGATGCAGACTGCCCAGTCCCTTCCCACCTCTCCTGTCCGCCCTCTCTAGCGAGCACGTTGTGCTTTCCAGCATGGACTTGATTTTGAACGATGGGCTTTGTTTCTTTTACATTTTGTACCAGTTCTTTGCAGCGTGGAATGCTTTGGAAAGATGTTTTTTTTTTTGCTAAAACATTTCAGAGATACAGATGTTACTGCATATTAAAAAAAATTGCATCCCATCCCGGGACTGGGAGGAGAGACGGAGCTTGTCCCTCTGCCCCAAGAGCAAGGTCTAAAAGCTCCAGAGACAACTGGGTGCAGATGCGGGGGACAAAGTGTAACACAATTCCTGGTGGCTCCGAAAGCCTCGTGTGCAGGGACTCGACCTGCTGGAGCCCATCTGTGTTTGGCTGAGCTGCCTGCTCCCTTCGGAGCCGGTTTTGTCCCGGGCTGGTTTGCTGCAGGCGCCTGGAGCCGGCGGCCCCAGGGTGATGCCGAGGCCGTGCCGCCTCGCCGGGTGCGATCATCCGCGCCGGATCCTGCACAGCAGTCCCTGGGCTGGCTGCTGGCTTAAAAGCTAATTAAAAGCAGCGCTAGATGAGTGTTTCTTTTCGTTTCGATTCAAAGCCCAAAACAGATATGACTTTCTGGCTCTCGCCCAGGAGCTGGTTTTGTACGAGGGGGAAGTTGTTACCGTGGGATCTGAATTTGGTGTTTTCGGGTCGGTATTTGGGGCTAAAGGGATAATTGGGAGGCTCAGACCTACGGTGCCGTCACTTGAAAAGCGGAGTCCTTGACGGAGCACGTAAAGTGGGAACTGAATGGCAGTGAGATTGCTGGACCACTTTATTAGAGGGGTTTGTGAGTGAGTCAAGGAACGTGGAAATCGATACGAGGATTGCACAGAAAGGTGATGGAGAGGCTCGGAGAGCGGCTCTTCGGCTGTGGGGGAGAGGCAGAGGAGGAGGAGGAAGGCTGCTGCAAGGGAGGGATGGGAGCGCAGCGTTTCTGGTACTTCGTGGCGTGCCCATCACCCTTCCCGTCGTGGCGAGGCACCGTGTGCCGTGGCATCTCCTCCCAGGCGTGGGTGTTTCTGAGGTGGTCCAAGTGTTGGACAAATTGATGCTGGGCCGTGTGAGGGCTCCTGGAGGTGCCCGGCAGCTGGGAACGGCTGCGGCTGGCGGGGGGGGGAAGCGGAACCCCTCGGGGGGGGGGGG
>NW_009615028.1:16066-16845 GCF_000690535.1 Cariama cristata
CTGCGGGACGGAGCGGCCGATGCACGAGGCATGTGCGGCTCAGGTTGGAGCTGAATCCAACCTCTACCATCCTGCCGTAACCACAGGAGCATCCCTCCCACAACAAGCTGGATCCGAGTAAAGCGTTAGGATGTGAAAACAGGAGGATGTGTAATATTTAATTAGCTCGGGGGATATTTATTTTTTTTTGAGTGAGATAAAATCAATACAGCATTTGCTTCACAACAGCAAATTGCAGAAACAACAAAACATGTTGATGTATCCTTGGGGAATGCGATGGCTTTGGTGTCCCAGTGCTTTTCCACATTCCTGGAGCGCCAGGACCAGCTGTCCTGGAGAGGCAGTCAGTCCAGCGCCACAAACTGGTGGGCTGAAACGATGGGGAAATAGTGGAGGTCAGTAATGCAGGCTGAGAAGTGCGTGCCGAGGGTAACTTAAAGGCTCGCAGACCCTGGAGCTGGAGCCCACCCAGAGCGGCTGGATCCCCAGGACCAGGCTGTGGCTGGTGGTGGTGGTGCTGGGACAGGAGGGGTGAGCTTGAGTCTGTGGCTGCCCGGTAGTTCTTCGGTCCAGGAAGGAATAATTGCCTAGAAACTGTTTTCTACACGAAAAGATGTGGAGAGGAGTGTGTGTGTGCTCAGACAGCTTCTTCGCACGGCTGGTGGGACAGCCGGAGCAACCGGACCTCCGCGTTGGTGGCCTCAGCGGCTGGCGGGAGGTCGGCGTCCTCCTTGGGCTGCTCCGGCAGAGCCTGGTCCGTGCCGTGAGGTTGGTGTGGT
>NW_009615028.1:16910-17184 GCF_000690535.1 Cariama cristata
CCCTTGGAGTGCTGCGGTGATGGCAGGTGAGAGAGGAGGTTATCGCCGCTGCTGCATCCGTTGCTGCTTTCCTGCAGTACTTGGTCGTTTGCTGCTGCCGCCTTGGGTACGCTTGCACCAAGGAGTGGTACCTCCAGGAGTGGTTTTATCAATTCCTTCTCTTTATCCATCCCTTTAGTATCCATGGGCACCTGCATTTTGCGTGCTGTAATCCGTTGCTCCGTAAGCAGTGTGGGAAGGTGGTGGTGGGTGCCCTGGGAGCCGTGGGGGGGTG
>NW_009615029.1:0-627 GCF_000690535.1 Cariama cristata
GCGATGCCCAGCAGCCCGGTGCAATGCCCATCTTCTCTCCCACGCGATGCCGGGCAGCCCCACGCGGTGCCCAGCGGTGCCACCTGATGCCTGGCACCCACCCGTGTGCCCCACGTAGCCATTCAGCCCCCAGCAGCGGCTCATGTAAAGAGGAGGGGTGGGGGCTGTACCCCGCTTCTCCCAAAGCCAGGGGAGGCCTCGACAGACAGCTGGTACCCAGACCCGGGCACTGGGAGCTGGGGGGAGCTGCCATCCCAACCTGGATGCTGCAGAGGGGGGCTCGGGGGCCAGCACCATCCTTTGGGCATGGACACCTGGTTTTTGAAGCCCCCAGCTGGTTCTGCCAGGGCAGAAAACGGGAGGAAAGTTGCTTTGAAGGGAATCTTTCCCCAACCTGATCTTCTGTGGGCTTAAAAACCACCCAGGGCTGGTTGAGCTGGGCAGGGGAAGGCAAGGAAGGGAGAAAAATAATCCTGCGTGGTGCCGACCCTGGCCCCTCCCCGGCGCGCTGCGCCCTCCAAACGAGCTCTTATTAGTTTGCTTGTTGTCGTTTGCCAGATCAATGGTCCATGGAGGAGTGATCGATGGAGACCCAGCCAGCTAATACTGCCGCCGGCTTGGATGCTT
>NW_009615029.1:685-946 GCF_000690535.1 Cariama cristata
GGGACCCAGCGGGCCCCCTCGGGGGGGCCTGGGGAGCCGACCCAGGTACTCCCAGGATGGGTGCTGGGCTCTGTCTCGAGGACCCCAAAACCAGGCAAAGGATGCGCCTACATCTCTCCATCCCTGGAGAGACACTTGGGGACACCAAACCCGGCCACCTCCCTTCGTGTCGGCTGCGTGCGGGGCAGGAGCGCGAGCTCTGATCGATCAATTAATTAATTAACGGAGCGCGTCGTAGGTGCGACGGCTGAGCTGTTTGAA
>NW_009615030.1:0-10195 GCF_000690535.1 Cariama cristata
GGAAGCGGGCACTGCCCCCCCGCCGAGCCCCGGCGGCGCCCTGCTGGGGTCTTGCGGTCGCCTCACGCTGTCCTCAGCCGTGCCCGTGTGAGGTGGCAGTCGCTGCTTTCCAGGCCCTGGGCGTGATGGCAGTCCAGTAGAAAAGCACCTGGACCCGATTTCCAAACTTCCAGTTCTAGAAACCCTGTCGCAGCCCTCAGTAATTGCTCCCGGGGGTAACGACCCTGACTATTAAAAATAAAAACCTCACTGCAAGTCTGACATGGCTCCCAGGCCCCAGGAGTGTCTCTCTGCTGGCTCTGCAGCCCCCCTCAGCTAAGCGTGCTCCTGCGTGGCGGCCCTTCAGCCACCACAAAGCAGCCCTGGCCTCCTCTGCCACAGGCCCACCAGCCAAGCTTCTGCTCTCATGCGTGTTTTTCCCCTTCCTCAAACATAATCTTGAGACTTTTTAGAGCCCTCACCAGCTTGCCAGCATCTTTATTGGATGAAGTAGGTAGGCAGGAGGTTGCAGCATGGGGAAAAAGCCATTTGCAGCGTCTCTGAGAGTCTCCTGGGCTCACCTGGACTTTGAAAATCGGTGCCGGCTGGGTTTCGGGTGTAACACCTTGGGGGCCTGCTGGCTGCACACTCAGGCACTGTCAGTGCCTCAGATTTCAAGATGGAGAGCTTCAACATCATGATGGCCTTCCCTTTTTTTTTGCAAAATCTTTCCCGTGTTTCACTCCCTGGCTCAGAGCTTCTCGGGGGTCAGACGTGGTGCGTTCAGCCTCCTGGGAATGGACACAACCTCTTCCCGCAACCACGGCTCACTCCAGCCCTGCGTGCGAGCAGGTAGCTCAGACCATCAAGGGTTCCCATCGCTGGAGCTGCGGGTGTCGTTTCTCCACACAGACTGAACGTTAATGCGAGTGGTTCAGGAATTAGGGCTATATTGGTGGAAGGAATTTGTGTCAGATCCTTCCAAACAAGGCTGTGAGTCGCGTGAGGAGCAGAGAGAAGTGGCAGGAAGGAGCATCAAGCCTGGCATGGGGTGAAGCTGCAGCGGGGGATCCCGGGAAGGGCTGGGACTGTCAGGCAGCACCTGGGGACAGGAGTAGGGATGTCTCCCATTTCGCCTGTGCTTAGGAAGCAGGACTTTCTATAGACTACCTGCACAAATAGAAGGGTTTCAAAGCAGCACCTGCCACTTCAGTACAACCTAGCATTTTTGAATGGGTTGCTTGGTTCAAAAGGGGAGGCAAAAAGGCAAACCGCAGGGAACTGGGGTCCTGGCACGGAGCTGGAAATCATTCGGTCATCTCTGCTCATCTCTGCACACAGATCAGTGCATGCGCAACTCCTGGCGCTTGGATTTATATGGAAGTCTCCCTCTTAATTACCATTTCAGTGGGAGGTCTCGTACATCCTGTTTCACCGAAAAATAAGGGTGTTGACTCTCAAACGCAGGTAGATGAAAGCTGAAAGGCTGAACTGGTTACTCCCCAGCTGTTTTACGCTTTGCAAGGCCTGCCACTCCCGCGACTGGGACAGCTGAGCTGCGTGGCGATCCGCCCTGAGCAGCCGTAGGCAGCAGAACGATGCCAACATCGTACGGACTTTGGGTTGCTTAAATACAGGCATCCAGTGTGCCGCATCTCCCAGCATTTACAATTTTTCCTTGCTCAGCCATCGGGTCTCCACAAGATATTCGGCCAGCATTCACGGAGCGATGCCAGCTCCTTGGCAGTGCCAGGGCTTTGCAACAGAGCAGCCTGATGAGTATTTTGATGCCTTTGGAAAAACCATGCATTCAAGGAGCAGCATTGTACACTGGTTACGATCACTCCTCGGGGTGGCTGAGGCTTCAGGATGGTGCAGCACCCACACCTCAATGCCCTCATGCTCCAGGTCAGCACTTCCACATCACGCTGCTTCAGGCTTCAGTTGCAAAACTGCCATTTTTAGGCATACAACGTCTTTTAAAAGAAAAATTGAAACGTCACACAGAAAACATGATTCTAGAGACAAGCTGTTTGAAGAGTTTAGTTTCTTTTAGAAAATGATTTCCACGGAAAATCTTTGAGGCTCCTGTAGATGCCATGTGGAGCGTGTCAGGGTTGTAGCATTGAGTTATTATTTTTATCACACAATTATTTTTATCCAGGCCGGTGTTAGGAAGGAATTCCCCAAATCCACTCAATGCCTTTAACCCATAGAGGTAAAGATGATATTTCTGTCTTCCACAGGAGACTGGAAAGAGCAGAGGGAAACATCTTTCATAAAGGATCTTTATTTGAAAGAGAAACTCAGCTGATCCCTAATCCTAAACTTGGTTCCCTACCTTTAAACAGAAGGCTAATGATACCATTGCTACTAGAGCATGCATGTGCTTAAGGCAAAGCATGTCCCCGTGCGTGTTTCCAGAGCTGGAAGCCAAGCAGATAAATAAGAACCACTTAAGCTGAAAGCAGTGCTTGAGATTTTTGAAACAATGTGGAAGATTTAGGCGAAAAATGCTCAGTTCATTCCTAATTTAGAGGTTTTACTACTGGTGGCATGCATTGGAAAGCTGATTTCCGTACTGGGTGATGTGTGCCTCCATCCCCAGCCTGCGTTGGACATTGCTGGGCAGAACGAACTGCTGCAAAGGGAAAACACACAACTGACATCCAACAGCTCTTTGTTCTGTCCCATGTCCCTACCAGCATCCACAAATAAGCCAAATATTATTTGACACCTTTGCTTCCTGCAGAGACTGGCGTCCATTGTCTCTGCCCTGCTTTCTGACTGCGGCAGGTTTTGGTCACATCTCCAAGGCTTACAAACCCAGCTCTGGCCTCCCCCAGGAGCCCTACATCTCTGCAAAGCAGGACATCTTAGCATCTTTCTGGGTCACATTTTTTTCTCCATAACTTCAAGTAGTGAACAATGCTGAGCCAGGGTTTAGAATTAAATATTTAAATGCAAGAGTTGCATATGCACAGACATGGTCTGTGCTTAGTGGTGACAAGGGGACATGTGAATAAAATCCATGCGGATTTGGTTTCCGGTTCAAATCCTGACTTGCTGCGGCTTTGGGTAGCCACAGTACCTTCCCTGCCCTTGCTTACCCTGCAAAGAGAAGAGACTTCGTTATGCCCGTTTGCCATGTCAGAGATGAGATCACGTTTGATGTATAATGTGCTTTGACACCTTCAGAAGGAAGGTGTGAGGAGAAAGCAGAATTGCTCATGTAGAAACTGGCTGCCTTGTTGCATGAGATCAAAACACAGAGACATGTAGCAATAAAAGAAAATGTATGCCACAATAAAATTACTTTATAGTAAACATTTCTATGGGAGAAGCTTGAAAGGAATTGGAAATTCAAGCCTCATGCTTAATGCTTGAGTTTCAAAGCTTTCTGAGATGTCATAAATTACAGTAAGATGAGATTACACTTATTTATTGAAGCATGCTGTCCTCCAGGACAGAGCCGTTTATTTTATCTCATATGTCAATAGGAAACGTTCTGAAACAGGAGGTGTTCTCCAGGGCGCTGCACAGGAATCAGCACCAAATATGAGCTTCATTGTCTCACCCATCATATATTTCAGTCCTGGATAGTTTAAAAAGTTAGCTAAATCAGGAATGGAAAGTCTGCTTCTTACTCAAAAAAGGGAATTGCACAATAGTTGGTTGGACAGGCTGCTGTGAACCTGATGTCACATCAGCAAAAATAGCCACCTCTGCAACAAATGAGTCAAGATCCGAGCAGCAGAGTGAAAGATTTGCATTCTCCCCGAGCAAGCCTCCGACAACTGCGTGACTGTTTTCTTACAGGTTGTGCTGGAAGCCAAGACACTCCATAGAACATCTCAAGCTTCTTTGAACATGGAGGGCTGAAGCAGATGACTCGGGATTAGATCCATCCTGGATCATCCTGCTGCAATCATGCTAAGAGCGAGACCCAGACACGCACAGGGGACCTGTGCTCAACCGCTTTTTGCTTTCTCTCTTCCTTCCCCTTTCTTACATCTGTCAGACTGGGAAGGAGCGGAGGCTGGGAAGGTAGAGCAGGATTTTTGCAACCATGCCTTCCACCCTCCTTGCAAGGGTTTGGCACGCGTTTCTCTTCCCTCAAGGAAAAGGAGGGCTCATTCACAAGCCTCTGCTTAAAAACAGCCAGAAATCTGAACCTCCCTTTTCCCGTTGAAGTGGGAACTTGTCTGGGAGATCTGTCCTCCCCTGCCTCGCTCACCACACCCTGAGATCGGAAATTGTCCCTGGGAAAACCACGTGCGGCAGGTTTGGGGAGCTGCCCTTTTACTTCTGTCTAGCTGGGAGCTTGTAATTCACCGGGGCGGATTCTCATCCCAGTTACACCAGTTTGTATTGCAGAAGCACTCGCTTGCAGTACTGTTTTTAAGGAAAAAGGATTTAGCCATTATATAGTAGAAAGGCCAGAAGAAAAATTTCTTAGGCATCATAGGATCAGAGGGTAATTCAAGCTGGAGTGGACCTCAGAAGATATCTAGTTCAACCTAGCTAGGATTTTTGCAGACTTAAACAAAAATAGAGAAAACGATGGAGGTTTCTCGTGGAGCCACTTGCAAAGGGCACACTTCCCTGGGGATCTCTGCCTCATCCAGAACCGACCTTTACTCAGCACAGCTGTGAGATTAGGTGCTTCGATGCCAGCAGGATGATCACGTCACGCATACCTCTCACGATGGGAAAGATTCCTCTCCTTGCATTTTGGATGTGGGGTTTATTTGTAGCGTGCTCTCTCATGCCCCATCTCCATTTCCTGTAGGCAGGGCTCGTGCATCAGTACTGGTACAGCACCCACCCTGGCTACCCTGGCTGGAAGCCCTATTTATCCCCTCGCTTTCCTTCCCCTGTCCCTCTGCCCACGCTGCTGGAGCTCACAGAATTTTTCTAATTTGAACTAAATGCCCCATTTATAGCTGGGTAAACCCAGCAGAGGATTTTTTGAGATTTATGGTATACAAATACAAAAGTGATGCCAAGGAACACGAATCCCCTGCATGGTCCAGGGTTTGGGCTGGCCATGTGCTGGAGGGGCTGAGCAGAAATCGAGGGGCTGTCCCTGCAAGAGGTTACTGCAGCAAAGCCCCAGAGCGGGAGAGCTGAGCTCCCATCGTGGCTGGGGAGCAGGTGGGGGCAGCTGCCCAGGGCTGCTTTCTCACCGCCCTGCAGTGGCCCTTGGCCAGGCTGAAGGCACCAAATCCTTTTGGGCCAGAACCTCTATCCGACACCAATCGCTCCTTTCTGGTAGAGATTTAACTAAAACCATCTGGGTTTTTTTACCCAATTGAAGGATCAGCAAAGAAGAAACAGCACTGAAAAGTTCCTGTCGGGGCATATCCAGCGCCTTTGATGGAAGCCGTGGCCATGCCCGTTGGACAAGGAGCAAAGGGACGGCAGAGCTGGCCATTCTCTGCCGGGCTGGGGGCCATGCCGGGGCCATGCCAGGGTGGGTGGGAGGACGGGAATTGAAGGGATGCTTGGGCCAGGGCTCCCGCAGGTGTCCCCCAGCTCACAAGCCGTGCTGCTGGAACAGGATACGGCCGACACTGGAAACCAAGCCTGTCCTTGTGCATCCCAGCTCCACACTCCTGCCTCCCACCTGCCCTCAGGGGCTCTTTGAAGGCCCTAATGCAGCACAGAGGAGAAAACCCCTTCAGGGCCTACTCTGAGGAGTAAATGGCCAAAAACTGAGCTGAGGATGGCACCCAGCAGACCACAGGGGAGAAACCTTCCATCAGGAGCAGAGATCTGATGGCTGCTGGGGTGCCTTGGGAGCCAAGGGCCCATTTTTAGAGCCAAATAATGCATTTGGGATGTCTCCCTGCCTTGTGAGAAGGTGTGAGCTCCTCTGGGTCCACCTGAGGAAGGCATGAACATGCCCAAGTGCACCAGCAGGTCCCACCAGACTGCCAGCAGTCTCCAGGGCTAGCAGCAACTTCAGTTTCTTCAGACCTGACCCCGAGAGCTTGTGTCTGTTTAGAAAACCACAGAAAAGCATTCCTAAGCCCTGCCTCGTGTTTGGACATGGGGCACACAGGCACTGCCAGCTCTCCTAACCCTGTAAAACCCTCTCATACTTCAAAAGTGTGCATTTGCAGGGCCAGGCTGCAGCACTTCTCCCTCCAACCATCTCCAGTCCCCTGCAAGTGGCAAGCAATGGCGTGCAGGGTTTGCTCCAGCAATTTTGGTGTACCGGGGATTTTCCCAGCTTCAGTTGGAGCCTCCTGTTAGACTCTGTGCAGTCTTTAATTGGAGCTGATTTACGGCATTTTTATTGCTGCAGACAGCCAGCAGTTGGCACAGCAGGCAGCTTTAATATTACTTTTGCATTTTGTTATTGAATCACCAGCTTGGAAGGCAATTGTGGAGCTTTTTATAGCTGCCGCCCGCTCACAAGCAGCCTGGCACCGCACTCCTCTCCTGTCTTTGAATATATAACTCTCACCATCTGGGCCAGCGGGAGCCTGTCCGGTTGTCCATCAGTGGAGCCAAACGCTGGGGCACAAGCGTGTCTGAGCCTGGCAGGTCAGGGAGCCGCTCATCCCACTCGGCAGCTCCAGTGGCACGGCCCATTTTCAGCCACTGCTCTGGGGCTCATCAGTGGCTTTAATGTCCTGTAAGGTTGGCCTTGAGGTTTTTGCCTGGAGATTTTTGCCACGGATGTGCAAGTGCTTCTCCCAGCTTCTGCTGTGGAACAGGAGATACTGTCCAGGCTGGACCTGCTGCCTGCCTTGGACATGTCCCGGTCACTCCCCAGCACAGAACAGCTCAGCGGCTGGGGTGGAGCAACTCACCCACCCATGTCCAGCAGAGACTGTGACAGACCCAGTGGCTGTAGCATATGTCTTCTGCTGCAGCTCAGCCTTTCCATTCATGCTTCTTGGTCTCAGAGGCATGAAGGATCTCTGTCCTCATCCAGTTCGCCTCTGTGCAAGAGGCATGATAGTATGCCTAAAAGGGAGGAGGGTGATCTCCTCCTGTTATCAGTCATCACACAGTTTGTTTTATCATACTACATTAAAAGGAGCCAGCTGGTCTTTACAAGACTCTGGCCTGGCTGTTTATCTTGGACTTAAAAGCAGGAGGGTCAGGCCTCGTGGGCACCAGCTTCCTGACACTGGTTAAGGGGCAGCTGGAGAAACCTTCTCCCTGAGAAACCCAGCAGCTGGGTCCAGTGCATATGAGCTGGGAGATAAATTATTCCTGGGAGACGTTCCTGCGAGGGGAAGCAGTCAGTGATCCTCCTATCGCATCCATATCACAGTGTGCCGGCTCTGTCGGGGTACGCTGTGCAGGGAGTTCCCATCACAGCCCTGGCAGCCAGGCTTGCCCTGGGATGTTAGCCCATAGCCACCATCTAATTCAATTTAATTCAATCCAATTTAATGATTGACTGAACCCTGCTGGTTTAATTAGCAAGCCAATACTCAGCTATCAGCTGGTCATTGAGTTTGTAACTCATGTGCCAACCCCTTTCCTGAGCTGGGGAGGAGGGACGGGGGACCAATCTCTGCTCTGTCTCAGGGAACAAACTCCCTTGGGTGGGTGAGGATGAGCAGGATGAGCAGTTAACCCCTGGCACAGCCCACACGGCCCGTTAGCACTGCGGAGCCCAGCTCCATCATCAGATGGATGCCAGCACTTCACTTGATGCCAAAGGGAAAATGAGCTTGCATATCCCTATTAAGGTCAGAACACTTGCCCCTTCATGGCACTGGTGCTGGCCTGAGCACTGGGATCCCGCCAGCAGCGTCTAGTCCCCTCTGGGCACTGTGCTGTGCTGCTGTACCTTGTCCCCAAGTCACAGCCCCGAAGGGACGGTGGGGCCGAGTGACGATGTCCCCAGCCGGCAGACGGGCACCTGAAGTGGTGTCACTGGGACAGGTGGGAAAAGCTTCAGTCTCCCCTACACGCCCTGGGAAATCTCAGCATTGGCAAAGGGCTGGAGCAGAGTGCTGAAGGCACTCGCCAGTCCCAGCAGGGACAACTCAGCCATGGGATGACCTTTAAAATACCTCCATTGCTTGTTCACACCCTGTGAATGGCACTGTTTTGAGCTCTGTGGGTGGAAAATGCAGGTACGGCATGGGAAGGGTGGGAGACAACCACAGCACAGAGCTCGAAGCTCTTGGGTACCACAGAAATGTCTCCCAGAAGTGAAAAAATACCATTTCTACAGTGTGACATCAGGGGCTGAAAGGGCAGAGCATCATGGTAAACAGGGTACTTCCAACCTGGTCATCTCTCCACTGTCACAAGTGTGGTCATCTCCCTGTTCCTGTGACCATCTCTCCATTCCTGTGATCATTGTCCCATTCCCATGATCATCGCCCTGCTCCCACATAGGCATGGTTCCCATTTCCCACCTTGGCGTGGGTGCAGCCCATGTCAGGGGCACGGAGAAACCAGGGACCAACACAAACCCCTCGATAATTGCTCCCAGTCCCCAGACACAGAGGAGGGCCGAGCACCACAGTGACGATGCCTGGTAGAGCTTTAGGATGAAGATAAAAGTGATTTGCAAATGATTCAATGATTTTGTTTTTAATTGGACTTGTGCCTTTTGTCATCTGTTTAAGATGAATGAGATTGGTCTGAGCATCTGAAAAGATTGTTTGTAAAACAAACAAACAGGCTATTAATTATCCTGGATGTTAACCTTGGTCTTCGTTGAGTTTGCCAGAAGGCACCTTAGGAAGGTCTGCTCTTGCTAAAGGATGAACTCTGTTGGGTTCAGTTAACCAGGTGCAGCTCCTGGTGCAGGTATTTGCGTATCAGCATAGGAGCGGTTGCAACCACCTTCACTTAACCGCCCACATAACCTGACTGAAGAGAATCCACATAGCCCAGTTGCATCAGTTTAATGAACCTATATAGCAAATGAATTTAAAGCAATCTGCAGGCGAAACCGCTGCAACCTCCCCCACTTCTGCTAAAGGATCTTGGTGCTGAATATTTACTGGAGATTTCCTTCCTCTGCATGTATTTACACCCTGGGGTTTGAAGAAGCTGAAATGAATGTCTCTATTAGCAGTTCAAATTTTTGTCGTTAGTTTATTTATTCATTATTTCTTGGTTGTAATTTTATATGTGTGTTGTTATTCAATCACCAACAGATCTCGGCCCTGGGCAGAAAACAAACCTGATTCTAGGAAAAATAAAATCCCTCTTTTTTTGTATCGTTTTCTACTTGAACAACTCTGCAGGTGCTGCTGTGCCTCCAGGGCAGAGAGTCGAGGGATTTTTCAAAGTAAAATCATGTGGAAATAAGCATGGAGGGGGAGTGCTCGTACAAGGACTGGGTTTAAATAGTGCTGAGCAATGCTGGTTTTGCATGGTGCAAAGACCACCAAAGGAGATGAAGCAGCAGACAAGAGATGAGCAGAGGTTCAAGTGGAAGGAAATCCCCTAATTTCAGCCCTGAAGCAGGGAAATGAGAAGTCACCAGTGACAGGTACTGGGGCCACTGCACCCAGGGGACACTCTTAGCTCTGGTGCATTAGCTGGGGGGATGGAGGTACCCTGGATGGGAGCAAAGCCACTATTTCAGGGTGTGTAAAGCCCACACCATCCCCAGCTTGAGCACACATGGGATAACCATGTCATCAGCATGTCCGTGCAATTACTGGAGTCATTTTCAACAGCAGTAGCCCATGCTGCAGGGGATGGGGGTATCGATTTGCAACAGGAGATGCAGCCAATGGTGGGTTTTAATATACACATCCTTGTCAGGAATTTTATTTTTCCATGAGGCTCTTTCCCCTCCCTCCTTCCATTTCAATTTAAATTTTCTGTCAGGGTCCCAAAAGAGGCCAGCCCTCTCCCCCAGCCGAACGTATGTGGGACCTGTAATGAGTTAGGGCTGAATTCCTGCCAGCCCTTCTGGTAATGTTTAAAGAGGACGCTGGCGGCTGTCCAAACCCCGAGCACTGCGGAGGACAGAAAGGCAGCGACTGAGGGAGTTAAGATATTGCAGGATGTCTGGGAGACAAACCCATTCAGGGTAATGTTGCAACCCACGGTAGCAAGGTAATCAATAAACAGCGAAAGGCTGATGAGCTCTCGTAGCCGAAGGACCCCTCAAAGCTTAGGAGGCAGAATGCAATTTATTTATTTCTAATATTTAAAAATGCACTTACTTGAAGGCATCTGGTGGAGGGAGAGACTTCAAATTCTCATATATATT
>NW_009615031.1:0-24200 GCF_000690535.1 Cariama cristata
GGATGACAGCATCGGTGGGAGCAGCGCTGCGCCCCGCTCCTCGGAGGGGCTCCCGGGGGGGGCTGATTCCGCTTGTTGCCAATTAGCAGAGATAGGCATGCAGACGAAGGAAAATAGTGCTTTTTCTTCTCAAGGTAGCACAAGTCAAGAAAGTGCAAACCTAATGACAGCTCCTGCGTCAGCTGTAACACAGAAAGCAGCTCTGGGTTTGCTTTAGAAAGCACAGAGCGTCATGTGCTGTTTGATCCCAGTAAGTCCCAGTTCTTTAATGTCTCTGGGAAACAATAAACTAGTAGTACCTGAGGAGATTTGGTCTTTTTAAATATGAGTCCCTTTTCTTACAATTTTCAGCTGGCCGAGGCTCTGGCGACTGCTCTGTGGAAGGAGGCACCTCTGCTCCCCTTCCCTCCAAGCCCACCAGCAAAAGGATCTGCAGGAGGATGTTGTACAAGTTTTGAAGAATTAATGAAGTCCAGGCACTGAGTGGAGGGTTAAAGGTAACTGTCGGCTTACCTGTCTCTCACAGGTTGGGGCTGCGGGATGGCAGCTTTAGGAATAAAAGAGGGCAGTGCCTGCATTGTAGATGTTTCTGTTGCTTATGCACACCAGCACCCCATCCCACTGCAGAGATGAAAATGTTAATGTTATGGGGGGGGGGGGGCAGAAGCCTCAAACTTGGTGGTGAACCCCAGAGAGTTTGAGAACCCACAGCTGCTCCCCAGGTGGCTGCTACCTGCCAGCACAGCCCAGCTGCTGCCACGTTTCCCTTCTAAGCATCCCTCGGACATCCTGGGGTTCTGTGATTTCGAGGGGCAGAGCAGGAAGCCATCCCCTGGTGCCAGTGCTGCCCCTACAGCGGGCACGGCCAGCCACGTGTAGGGGAGGTGGCTTTGACATATAGGTTGTGATGAGAGTAACGTCATGTAATATTGCACACAAATGCTTTCCCTAGCCTTGCCTGAGACTTCTTCCCAAGCACATTGGTGCTCAGAGCTTCCTCAGGTTCAAGATCAGAGGCTAAAGAAAGAAGAAATGTATCAAGTGGATTTTTTTCTTTCTTTACAAGTTATGTCTGTGAACATTCGACCAGTTTTAAAACAACTGAGTTTGGGGAATTTCATACATTTTGAGGGATAACTATTTGGTAGAGAAGTTGTCATGTTAAAGGCTCAGAAACTGCAGTGAATCTGTGGGGTTCTTACAGCTGCTTGGTTTCTCCTTAAGCCTAGTCTGGAAGGTTTTGTGGCGTTTTTAATAAAACATTTGGTTTAATAATGTTGCACACAAATGCATTTTTATGTAGTTAGTCCAGAGATTTCAAGCAAGTGTGTGACTGTTACTGAATGCTTGTGACAAGTCTCCTTTTATAAACAAGCACTGGATTTCTTCATGGCCTGTTATATCAGACCAAGACATTTGTTCACCTCTGTTCCTTCAATATTACCATTAGAGTACGAGCATATGCGCCACAAGCAAGTCTATGGTTCTGTAATCCTAAACGCTCTGGTGTCTCCCTTGCCTTTGTTCAAACCCACCATAAAATCACATGAGTCACAGTCATAGAACAGGTGGGGCTGGCAGGGATGCTTGGAGAGCATCTAGTCCAAGCACCCACCACTAAAAAGGAGGGCCAAGGAGAGTGGATGCTCAGACCCCTGTGCTGTTGGGTTTTGCATATCTCCAAGGATGGAGTTTACACAACCCCTTTGTTCCAGAGTTTGACCGCTCTTAAAGTAAAAATGTTTGGTGGTTGTTTTTTTTTTCTTATGTTTAACTAGAATTTATGGGTAAGGAAACCTACCCTTTCCAGAGGAGAAAGTGCCTGTCTGTCTGCACAGGAACCCACTCTCTGCTTAAGTTGATTTTTCTCGGTCTTTGAGATTTTATTTTCGGCTTGATATGAGTCTGTGTGCAGAGATTTTGTTGTAGCTGGAGATACACCAGAGCTGGCATTGCATGCACGTGGGAGATCGTTATGGGGGCAGAAGAGCGGGTTCCTAGGGAAGGTTGGAGCCTGGGAGGTGGGGAGGGGACTGATCACCTGCCCCACGCCATGTACCGTGTTCCAGCAGAGGTCTTGGGAGCAGAGTCTGGAGAGGAGAGCTCATTTAATGGTATAAGCTAAACATGAACTCCCTTATCCACTGCATTTCCAAATACTGATTTGTCTTTGGTTGTCTGGAAGGGACACTGTGACAGCCAGCATGTCCTACAAGCAGTATACGTCTTGTTTCTTAGAAGTTTTGGATGAATGGCTTAGCTATGCACTTCTAATGAGAGAGGAATGCTTTGGTTTCTCTGTTGTTCTCCAGAGCCCCACGTGTGCACCTGGTCCAGCAGTTGTGTGGGGTTTATTTCTTGGATTATTTGGGGAAATTGGAAGATCTTGTGCTGCACTGTATATACTAGACCCTAGGAACCTGCTAGGGTTAATGGTAGAGCTGATTGCTTCTGAAGTGTTTTAATCTGCTCTGATTGCTTTGGGCAGTGCTGTTCACCTAGGATCCTTACACTTGGGCCTCTTTATCCAGTTAAAATGTTGTCCAGAATGTAAAATACCCGGTTCCTGGATTAGATGATGAGTTAGGGCCTCACTGCTTTTGGCCAACTGATGTTTCTTAGTGAGCTGCATGTCCTGGCCAAATTCTACCCCAAATACACCACAGCCACCTGTGCAGGCAGTGAGGCTTCCCAGGAGCTGCTGCTCCTTGCTGACAACAGTGGGAATGCCCAGGGCAGCGTCCGGGTGTATAAGCACTGCCCTTACAGCAAGAGGTTACAAATGTCACTTGTAGGGGTTCCTGTCACCTACTGTAAGTCTTTCTAGGCATTCATGGTAAAGCCTTCCTTCTCGCCCGTGTGCATATGGTATATTAGCAAACCATACCACAGTCCTTGCAATATCCGTGTTGTCAAAGCATATTGTGGCACTCTAGATACAAATGCCCTTTCATTTTCACTAAAGCACCGCAAGCAGCACTGACAGCAAAGCAGCAATACATACTGTATATGCACAGGTAATAAATATTACTGGCTTGAAATCTCTGTGCACATTGGACATGGATTGTGTTTTACCACATCACAAGATACAATGACAGCAAAGAAGTTCCTTCCCCTTAGCATAAGGTAAACAACAAACAAGCAAAGCTAGTTTGGCTGTCACTGCAATGATCAGCGGCTCCATCCAGGAACACCAAGACTCAATATCGCTTTCATTTCACAAACAGAAGTAATGGCAAAGCAACTTCTCTGCTTGTTATCAAAAGCTTATAAAGAGGCTGTTTCATGTGAAGTTTTGTGTAGGCACATCGTACAAACATTTCACCAGAATACATCAGAACCGCGGCGTTGCCACTTTCTTCACTGCTGCGCGGGAACTACCAATGTAGCCACCAGCCTCTGTCAGAGGGGTTTTCATCCTGCATTTCCTTTTATACTTTTTTTTTAATTCTAATATTGCCTTTCTTCTACCCACTCCCCACTGTGACTGAAGGGCAAAGCTTAGTCTAACAAGAGCTAAATAATGCACAAATACATATAGGAAACATTACAGCTTTGAAGTCCAATCTAGGAAGAATGAAGGCTCCTGTAAGTTTGATGCTCTACTGCAGGTTACCTGGAGTTGGTGAGCTACCAATATACAAAATTATGTCTTTTAAAGAGCAGCATCATATTAGAAACTGCTGACCTATTTGCCCAACAGCAGGTGACAGAAGTTGCAAGTTTTCCCCTCCTCTTCAGCCATAAGTGAACCTGGATGCCTGACTCTGTGTCATCAGCTGTTTGTAGATGCTTGAGGCACCTCACTTCACAGATAGCCCCAAGGAGATGGATGACTGGATTTTAGGCAAGTGGTTCAGAAAACATCACCTCTCAACAACACCAGGGTTTCCAGATGAGACCTTCTCCAGGTGCCGCCGAGCTTGTCCACGGCTACCACAGCCTTGGGGAGCTGGTGGGTCCAGGGCCTCGGTGGCCCAGATGTGCTCCAAGTGCTCCTCCCCTGAGCTTCGCTGCCGGCCTCCGGCAAGCTCCTGGCACCAGGGAGGTCATGTCCACTGGAGGGGGGTGCTTACACAGACCAGGGACCTTGTCTGTGTTTTTCATGAAATGGCATTGGATGAAAACAATTTTACAGGCTAGCAGCAGGACTTGGGACCAGGAGCGGACCACTGCTAGGAAGAAGCCCTGTGGCTGGAGGGGCCCCAGAGAAGCTGGAAATGAAATCCAATAAATAGCTAAAAGGGATCAAAGCCAAAAAGTGGTGTTTGATAAGAGACAACCCCAGCATTTGAACGTATCTGTCTCTACAATAACAAGAAGATGGAAAATCTACTTTTATGGAGGTAAAAAAAAATAAGCAGAAATATCAGTCCAGACTGGTAGAGGAGAAAGTGGGGTCAGAAATGCTGTGGGACAAGGGAAAGCAGAAGCTTGGTCAGGCTGCAAGAGGATGGGAGAAGAGGGGAGAAAAGGGCTGTGTTGTGTGAGAGAATACTGGAAGAGTTCTGCTGCTGTAGCTGACTTTTTTCATGTGATTTATTTATTTATTTATTTATTTATTTTAATCTCCTCTGAGACCAGTGGTCAAACTTCCACCAACTTCCCATGGGGCTCACTTCTCTTCAGTTTCTGCAGACTGAGTCTCCAGGGGTGATGCTCTCAAACTGATCAACCCTCTTGCAACGAGCTAAGGACGTGCACGTGCCATTGAGAGAGGAGGAATAATACATATGCTTTAGGAAAGGACCTCTGTGTCAAGGAGACAAAACCTCAATGAGTTCCCAGTGGTCTTGCTGCCCTCCTTTTCCCCTGCATCACGTTCAGGAGCCATCCTTGCACGGCTGGGTGCCCACAGTGGCCGAGAGCTGGGGATGTCTCCCTGCAGTGCCGTGTGGGGGGCAGCCCAGGGACCTGTGCGCTTCTCTCCCTGGCGTGTACCCTGAATGAAGCAAAAGATGGTTGAGATAAATGAATGCCGCCTTTTTTTTTTTTTTTTTAATTGCCTAAGCAAGGCAATTTGGGAGACAGCGTGGCTGCAAAGGGGGTGCATGTGCAGGAATGTCTGACCATGCTGTGGGGGAGAGGAGAGAAGAGGAAAGAGGAGCGCGGCTCCCAGGGCTGCTGCACGCAACCTGGCAGAGCCCCATCTCAATTATTTCCAGGCAGCGTCGCTCTCCCTTCGCAGCCCACGGAGCCACCAGGCAGGCTGCCAACAGAGGCAGCAGTTTGGCAGGTTTTTAAATACGGACTGTGCGAGTGTGTGGCAGGCCATTTGTACCATATGGCACCCAAGAGCTAATCCAGGAGAGGGTGCTGAGCGGCGAGGGAGGCCAAAGCTGAAATGCCATTTAGAAGGGAAACATCAGCCCAAGTGGCACAAGGCCATAAAGCCGAACAATGAAGGAGACCAGCGGTGGGAAGGGAACTGGAGAGTGGAGGACAGCCATGTTCCTGAAACCAGCCAAATTTCATTTCCTCCCACTGTCCATATTCACTGAATGCTTAGAAGCGCTGTTATGTAGAGTATAAGCATATACTATAAATATCATAATAGAGGTTTCAATATATATAATGTATTTTGTATGCATGTATTGCTCTGGTCTGGGAAGCCTGATGAAGGCTGTGTGGGAAAAAGACATTTCTGCTTCTACCCTGGGACAGGGAGCTGATGCTGCTGGCTGGTGCTGCTGCCTGCAGTTGCCCCGATCTGTATGTAGGGGATCTATTGATCTTAAGGGGGACCATCATCTGGCTGGACAGGAAGCCTGAGCTTCAGCTGGTGTGACCATCTTGGTCCTGGTAAGTCAAGTAGATCCGGTCCATGGTCATCTTGCCTGTGAAAGGATGTTTTATCCCTCAAAACTCAATTGTAAGAGTTTTCATTTACACTCTTGTTATACTAAACAAATGACACTGTAATTGTTTGCTCTCTGCTCTCAGGCTCTAGTGGATAGCGCTTGTCACAGTTATTGATTTTTCTTCTCTTACAGAAATCTAGTACTTCAGGAATATTGAGTCATGCTATTATCCAGACAGGTGCCAGCCCTCTGAGTGACAGACAACAGGCTGTTGTCACTGTAAACACTCGATAGCTGGCAAAAAAAAAAGAACAAGAGTGTCATTTATCTACTAAAATACTATAAATAAAATATAGACTTGGTAGTTCTTTCATGCCTAAGCTTATAAAGAAGATAGGATTTGTCATGCTAGAATAGACTGATTTCTTGTGTGCGCCCCTCACTGTGGCAGCTGTGACCAGACGCCTCGGTTCATAGTTCCCGTGAGCTGATCCCCACTGGGAGTGGTTTATTCCCAGATTCACAGGTTTTAGCTGGGCACAGTAGGAATGTTTGTACTGACCTGGGTGTTGCTGATACCAGAAATCGGGGGACACTTCTCAGTGGTCCTCTCCTCCTCAGGATGTCACTGCGTTTTTGGATCGCTGCTGTGTTGCATGGCTGTCTTGGATGAAGCTGTCCAAAACAACGAGTGGCTGCAGTAATTTTAAGCTCCCCTGAGGCACACGTAATGAAATTTTTCTTCTAACGGGCATTACCTTGTTCTTGCCCTCACCAAATTTTATTTGCCACTGTGTTTTGGGGTTGGTTTTTTTAGATACAAGTGAAAGGTGGTAGTTCTGCCCATCTGCCTTGTGCTACATCTGGGCGTGCAGACCAATGCTGCCTCCTCCCAGCGTGATGGTGCACAGAGCTGTGGGGCTGAAGCAGGATGGTGCTGCCTGGCCCTGTCCCAAGCAGCTTTCAATCCAAACAAGTATTGCTTGATCAGGCTAGGGAAAGGCTGTTCTGTTTCTTGTCTTGGCAAAGGGAAGAGGGTAAAGTTTAGAGGTGAGTCTTGAACTGGTGAGGTAAAATTTAAAGACTAGAAAAGGATGCCCCAAAGCCAGCACACAGTGTGTGCTTCTGCTTAGCTGTGTATCTCTACTCTGTTTTTCTCAGAAAAACTCAAAGTGAACTTAAAAGCAGAGGGCACCCAAAGGCAGCTGCCTGGGTAGAGAGAGAATGGTGGCCCTTGCTTGTACACTCGCAGGCTTGTACATCCCAGGCGATGGGACGTGTAAGACGTGGGGCTGCACGTTCGCAGCATTGCCCGTGTGCTGCCTCAGGGACCGAAGTGAAGCTGTGCTTCTCCCCGCACATCGCTGCCAGGGCTGTGCGCTCACACACAAAGCGCTGGAGGCCATCTCACCTCCACCACAGCTCCTCCACCTAGCTTAATGGCTTCCTACAACATCTCCCAGTTCAAAAGAAACTAAACCGGCTATACTTATTTTACTTGGAGAAGCTGGTTAGTATGCACATCATTTCTGCATCTACACAGCACTTGAATAGCCTGGGCCTTTTCTTATTACACCAGTGAATAGCAGGCTTACACGAGCAAGTGAAATCAGCTTTTACATCAGGAGGAAGAGAAATCTGTAGCTGTTGGGGAAAACCTTTCGGGTATTTAGAGCTGTTAAGTTATCTGAAGGAGCTGTTGGTTATAATACCACAGTTGTCCACGACTCGCTGTTTAACAGCACAGCATGTTGGTGCCAGTGATCCCACACATTGCTGGCAATGCAGGCGGTGGTGGAGAAGGCTGTGTGTGTTTAAAAAGGGCTTCAGAGCAGCTGAACAGCAACATCAAAAATACCTGCGGGTATCTGTCCCATTCCAGTTGCCTCAACCCATAAAGCAGCTTTTTCCCTCCAGCTCTGGGCTCTGCACCCTTCCAGCCATTAACCTTCAATAGGTCCCATCTGATTTTTATACTTCAAAACACTTCCGCTGATGCTTCCTCCCTTATCTCCCCCTCTGCTCCTGCCTTCTCCGTGCTCCTGTCTTTTTCCTTAGACTTGAGTCCTGTCTAAGCCAAGTAAGCGGTTTTGCTTCTTGTGAGATCCAGCCCTGAGTTTTGCCAGAGCTCCCTGCGTAAGGGTGAGATGCAGGTACTTGCGTTTACAAAACATTTGGTTTCAGGTAAAACAAGGAGTTTTTTTCAAGCTCTTTCAGATGTCCGAATGGTCAGGTTATCTTCTTCCTCACTGGAAGCTGGTTTGTCTGACAGTATCTACTGTTATAAACTGTGCTGCTTGTTTGTTCATCCTTTACATGTTTCTCTTTTTTCTTAATGCTTTCTCTGGTGTCTTGCTCAGCAGACTTCCCAAATAGAAAGGGAGCACCTTGGTTATTTTTCCTCTTCACTAAATCCTTTACCCTTTCTCACTTCTCTTTAGCAGTCCCAGAAAGGATATCTTTTAGGGAAAAAGCAGCTTTATAGCTATATTTCAATCAGGCCTCCTTCGCACCTCCGTATTCAGCCCTTGCTGGTGCGGTGTCCTCGGTTATCCCTACATTTGGCACATTGGCCAGCCACCCTTTGAATTTTCCTTCTTTTGTTCCCCCTCTACTCCTGTATGGCATCCTTTCCTCTGCTGCTGGGAATGGTCCTTCACTGACCCCTCCCCACGAAATGCAGGGTGCACGGGGATGCGGGACAGGGCAGCTCTCCGCAACAATAACCTGTGCTGCTCGATGAAACCAGTGCTGGATTCTGCGCTGTCTTTTGGTGGCTTCAGCTCATCCCTTCTGCCAGCTGTATCTGGACATGTTAAGGGACATCTTCCTTAGGAAAGGTTTGTCTACTGAGATGGAAGATAAAATGTGTTAACTGTCATTTGCTAAGCTACACATTGCCCAGAAAATAAATATCTGAACCCCCAAAACAATGTAAATACATAACCCCCCCACACACACCTATTAAAGATAGATGCTAAAGCCATTCTGGAGATTTAAATCATTAAACTTTAATCAAATTAATAAGTTGAAATCTAGACATAGGCTATTTCACTGAGCTTTAATGTATTTCCCCTTTAGAGGATACTCTAATTTATGACTGCTTAAGTAGAGGATACAATGGTTTGCATGAAAAAATGGAACTGAAGGCTCTTTCACTGTGCTGTGGTGCTGCAACCACATTTTACCATCTACTGTAAAATGTCTGTCTCTTTCAAATTCCCAAATTATTTTTTTTTTTTTTTACAGGATGGTAAGCTTAGGCTACAAGCTGCTATTTATACAGTTGTTTCTGGAATTGGTTTTGAAAGCACACAACAATAAAAACTTGATTACAGGACTGCAACTCCTTGTCCTGCAGGGAATGAAACCCCTTTCAGTTTTTGTAAAGGTGGCTCACCTGAAGGTAAAGGCACCGCCTGGAATATTTTGCAGATTGGCGTTTCTGTTTGTTGATTCCATATTAAACAGAATAACCAAGCGTGCTGAAGGTAAAGCCCTCGTTTAATTAACCCTCTTGGTGTAGTACCATGTGATTAAATGTGACTGAGCTGTTCCTTGGGGCTTCTGCTACTGAAAATACTAACAATAATCATTTGTTTTGTTTTTATATTTAAACACATTATTGCATAGCTTGGTGCAGAGATAATTACCAATTTTATCTCCTGTGTTTTTCTAATGTTCATTAATAACAATAAAGGGTTGTAGGTTAAAAACTCATTTAATTGCCTTTATGTTAATGACATTATGAATAGCCTTAGCTACAAGATTCTAATTCTGTCCAGTATCCTGTTTCTCAGTAAAGCCCCAGGAGAGCTGCTCATTTTATCAGCATTACTGATTCAGAGTTTTTCCTTGCAGGTGGGTTTTTGTACATAATCAGAATTAATGCACAACACATTTTGCAAGGAACAGAGTAGAAGCTCTCTGAATAAGTAATTAACTAGAGTGCCCAAGGAAAAATGCCTGAGCAAATTTTTTAGCATATTCATAAAACATTAAGAACAGTCACAAACACAGTGGAAACAATTTACTGATAATATGCTTTCATGCCATTTTCTAACTCTCTTGTTTTTTTCCCTCCTTCTCTTTCCTTTTTAATGAATGGAGTAAAAAAAAAAACATATTTCAGCTCTCATTAAAAGGAGCACCTGCCCTTGGAACAGATTATGTTCCGAGCCGAATTGGACAAGGAGTTATTGGAAGATAAATGGAAGTCAATACTAGGCTTTTTCAAAGTAAACAGAAAATAGACTTTTCCCCTCCGTGTACAAATAGCTTCCTCTCTACACCACCTTCTTGGTCCTGAAAGACAAAAGGAAGGAAAGGTTATCTGAGTTACTTCTGTGTCTAATAATAATTAAAAATAATAGACACCCCCACACCCCCACACCCCCCCCCGAAGATGCTGGTGGAGTGCAATGTGTTTGGAATGTGCCAAAGGGGACACAGATATTTCCATTGTTTGGTTGACTAAAATGTGTGGGTCTGGCCCTTGTCTGCAGGGTACACTAAATAGTGCCTCGCCTATAGCTTAGCCATAGGATCTGCCTGTTCCCATTCCCTGTCCTCTAGTTTAGCACAGGGATGTCAGCAGTGGGTCTTCTCTGCTGGACCCTACATTGCGGTGATTGCTCCAGCAGATGGAAAATGCTGGGCTGGGTGGCTGGAGCAGCTCCAGCCACCCAGCTGCAGGAGAAAGAACACAACATTTGGGCAGTTGTGGGCTCCTCGCTGTCCCCCTCCTCCTGCCACCCGCTGCAGTGCCAGGAAGGGCTCCCCGCCTCACTGGTCCCTGCCTGGCTTCAAACCCATCTGCCGCAGCCCCTTCTGTGGGAGCAGGCAGTGGTCCGGCTGCCCCGGCCTCCAGCATCTCCAGGCTGAGGGCTCCGCACTGCGCTGCGGAGGCACCTGAAACAGGGGGACCCACAGCACCAGCCAGCTCAGCCTGAGTAGAACTGAGTGATACTGTAGCTGTAGGCAATGGCTAGTCAGCATTGCACTCCTTAATCACTGAAAGTCTCGAGCAGAGAAGTGAGATGGTCTTAAAGATCTTAAAGAAAGTAAGTCTGAAATGTGTTTGTCTTCTTTTTCTAGTGCTGGTTCTTGAGTTTTTGCTCATGACCACAAGGACAAGGAAAACCCTTGCTGTTCAAAGCGAGGCTGCCATTCTTGGGTGGTCAAGCAGATCTGGGGGCCAGAGCTGCTTCAGGAAAATGCCGAATCCTGCGACGCCCACAGCATGATGCCAGAGCTGTGGGAGCAAGCACAGTGAGGATGCTGTGGGGCTCCAGTCTGTGCACGAAGAGGAAAGACCGAGGTGGTCACAGGGCTGTACCAAAACACCACGGTGGGTGATGGCTTCACCCTCTTCTCCTGGGGCAGCAGGACTGACCTGGACGGCTTTTCCCTTCAAAGGCGAAAACTCTCAGACAGCTTTCCTGGGAACTGCTGGATCAGCCTATGCCAGTCCGCTGGTTGGAGCTTCCTGATGAAGGGCCGGTGGGATGACGGGCCATCGAGGGCCGTCGCTTTGGTTCAGCATGAAAGCAGTAAGCTGGAGCAAAGGTCCTGCCCCGCCAAGCCTGGCCTGCTTGCCACCGAAATCCCCGCCAGCAACTGTTCCTTTAACGATCTTTATGACAGGCACAGAAAGCACCGTTGTTTGCTTAGTTTGCTTTAAAAATAGATTTCTAAATTTGAAAGCGACAGTTCGGCGTGTGTCTGAAACCCGATGCCCCAGGGTGTGCGGGAGCACCAGTAACCGCAAACATGGCACGAGCTTGTGGGGACATGGAAAGTGGCAGCACTAGGGACACTAATGTGATTAAATCGTGTACAACTCAATTAGTTTCCCTTTTCCTCCCATGGTAGGTGGCAGACCCGGCTGGTCGCAGGCTGGTGGATGGAGCCGTCACATCCAAGGTCACACTGAGTGCACGGTGACAATGAAACGGCACGGTTCCAGCTTGACCCTGGCCGTGTGGGACCACTCTTGCAGGGCTGGGAGCAGAGGACAAGCAGCCCCCCGGGCATCTATCCTGCATTGAAAGGTAAGTCTTGGCAGACAGCATCCTTCTGCCAAGTGAGGGCAATGCTTAAAATGCTGGAATTTGCCTAGAAAGGGCTTTTCAAACCTGGGCTTAGCCAGCAAGGCAACACTAAAGAGCTAAGTGGGGAAAATGCTTTGCCTGTGCTAGTGAATGGACTGGGAGTGTGAATACCCAGTGCAGCTAAAGCCCTTGTACATGTAAGACAATAAGAGAGATGAATCTGTTTTCTATTGTTAAAAACATCAGAACAAAGTGTTACCCGTTTAACTGAAATACCTGACTGGAGTGGTAGGATCAGAGATTGAAACATCCATGATCCCTCTGTGCCCCTGATGGGCACCATGTTTTCACGCAGAGGTTTGGGATGAGTGTTCTGAACGCAGAAGGCAATAAGCACGTCTGCAGGGGCAAGGTGAAAGACAAAACCCGTTGTGGGGCAAGGAGATCCCAGAGAACAGGAGGAGCTGAGGCCAGTCCCTGTCCCAGCCATGCAGCTCGATCCCACCAAGTGGCACTTCCCCATGGCCAGGACAGGGTCGCAAGTCCCAAAGAACTACAGGCTGAAGTCAGTCTATTCCACAAAATTCTGAGGAGACCAAAAATAGGAGTGGGGTGGAGGGACTGCTGCATGGTCACGTTGACAATCTGGAGACATCCTGCTCTGTTTTGACCCTTTTTCAATTTCTTTCTCACTCTCTACCTTATGTTTCTAAATGAAGGGCCATTTTTACATGACCAAAATGGATTGTGTTCACCAGAAACATTTGGAAAAGGGCATCCTCTTCCCACAGTGAGGGAAAAACTAAACCTGACACCTCCTTTCTTAAGAGAGCTCCCACAAATAGATGTTTTATTCAAAAACTGCAGACTGGTTCTCCACAGAGCCTACCTCATCCTGTGCCTTGTGTGACTGCGCTTTGCGGCTGGGTGGGACAGGACTCGTGTGGTTATCTGGGAAGAAACATATGTTCTGTTATATGGTACGAGATCTAGCAACTAAATGGCAACCTGATTTCTGTCTATGGGTGAAACAGAACCAGATTCTGGCAGTTGTTCCAACATATGAAAGGAAAGCATTTTAAACAAGTAGGCATTTTGTACCTTACTTTTAAGTAGAATTCTTTACTGACCTAATACCTGCAGCTTAAAATGATATTGTCATAGCCCCACCCTTCCCTGTTTTGATGGTAAAATGTGTAACTTCTCCTTCCACACTTCATTAATTGTGTTTTGTGCGCTTCTAGGTAACTATGCAACCCCTAGGCTTTCAGTTACATGTTATACCATTTACTGTTACAACAACTTAGCCATCAGCAAAAAAAATCGTCGAAATGAGCCCAAGCTACTTCTGAATATCTGCATCAGATATCTGAGTCTTGGAGCTAGCTCTGTAAAAGGTAGGGATTTAAAAATAACAAAACAAACCCCGTGAAAATTATCCAATCCATGAAAAATATGCAGCCTCAGCAACATGGAATCACAGCAGATACACTCTATTGGTGCATAAGTGATTGCAAGCCCTGTCTTGGGGTGGGCTCTAACAAAAGGGTTAATGCCTGGGAGGCACCCGTGTGCGGTAGCCCCTCGCCAAGGTCAATGGGAGCCCTGCCTGCTGAGCACAAGCAGGATCAAGCTCTGTTTTTCCATGACGTTTAACACAATCGGGTAACGCAATGGTTTCTTTGCACTCTTTGTAGCTCCATTTTTAAAAATAATGCTTTTCTGCAGATGACCTAATCTATTTCATTATTAAATATAAAATCGTAGAGAAATTGCTTATGCAATCTCTTCGGGGGGGGGGGGGGGGGGGGGATTCTGGGGGGGGGGGGGGGGTAGAAGATAGGCAATTGTTTTTAAGTAACGGTTTGTACTTAAATGCTAATCTGATGTTATGAATTTATCCTTTTCCTAAAGCTAGCCATATTCCCTAACATTTTGCAGTGGTAAGTATGTAGACCTACCACTTATCCAGTAACAAGCGAGCATATTTGCAGTAGATTGGAAAGAATAAAAACAAACTAACGTATATTTTTCAACTTCCTGGTGCTTTAACCTTTCTTAAGAAAAGACTCGGGGGACTTAAGTGAAGGAAAGTTAGCAGATGGATTGCTTTGCTCGGATAATATTTTAGTTATGCCAATAAAATGAAGGGTACCCAGAAAACCATGAAACTGCCAGCAGTTGTTAGTGTACGACTATTACCAAGGCAGAAATGAGGCCAGAGCAGTGATAAATGTGCACATCTCTCCCTCCATCAGCTGAGGAATGACCTGGATACACTTTACATCTGAGCACCAAGTGGGCCAACATTTTTCACAGCAGCACTTAATAGTGGACATTAACTTAGCCCTCTCCAAAAGGGCTGACCCAGAGGCTACCCTCTGTGGTTCTCCAAACTGTAATCACTTCTGCAGTCTGTAATTTTATCAAATCGCATGCACCTTTTCCAGCCACTTATTGGCCAATTAAGTCAAGTTCTCACTGAGGGGGTCCAGCTGGCTTCAAGTTATCTTAGATGAATTGATTGAAGACATTCTGCAATCTATGAACCCAGTTTAATGATCTAGGTGATAATACTTGTAATTCTTCTCAGTCAAGGGAATTTGCTGCAGCTGTTGTCTGCAAATCCGTGTTCTGATACAGTGAAGTACCAGAAGAGCGTTAATCCGCCCTCAGAGTTTTATAGCGATGGCTGCATTGTGAAATGGGAAATTTAACATTCACACAGCATTGCCAAGCGGAGACAATTTTTTTGTTGATGTGTTTTTTATTTTATTCTATTGTGAGTGTTAAAGAGGTTACACTGAAGAATACGTTATTGGTAACACTTAAAACTGGAGACTGTACAGCAGTATAAAACAGCCTACTAAAATATTGCATAAAATGTTTGAGCTGGAAAATGACGTTTGCCTCAGAGCATGAACATGTCTTTTTTAACATTTGGAGGTGGAGCGGAGCTCCAGAAACAAAACCACTGGGCCAGATCAGCTCCCCAAGACATTCTGACTATCAGGAGTGGGGTTTGTTGTTCCAGAGTTATGCTGGTGTAAATAAGACAATAATCTGTCTTTTTTTTTTTTCAATTTTAATTTTTTTACAGAAGAGATAAATACAAGGGAACAAGTGCTACTTTCAGCCATGCCAGCATAAATCAGGAGTAACCCCGTGCTTACCTGGTGTAAACTGGTGAAGAATCTGCCTCTGAGACTGAGTCCTTCCCCTCCCCAGATTCAGAGCCCTTGAAGTGCTAATGAAGGAGTGCTGTACTTTGACATAGGCCTGAAGTGTATCTCCAAGACCTGCAGTCGCCTGCACGAGGACCTGTGAAAACAAAGAAATAATCATATTTGCTTGCTTCAGTGGCATATGCCTCTTTTCTGAGCCCCAGGAATGTTAATCCCCTCCCTACGAAACAAATAATGAAACTAACGCTAGGGAATATTTTTCATGTTGAAAATTCAAAATACTTAGTAATGAAATATCCTATAGTGCATCTGTGAAGTTTCTGTTTGTGAAAGGGAATGGCTGGGGCTTGATTTCCCTGCAAAAGCAGCAGCTGCTGTATTAATTTATGCTGTGCTGCAGACACCCATTCGCTTCTCAGTCGCAGGGACTTCCCCTCCCGCGCGGCGTGATTGAGCCCAGCTCTGCCGACGCCTGCCTTGCTGAGAGACTCTGCTGCTTTTGCTGAGGTTTAATTTTTTAAGATTTTTTTTTTTTTAAAACTGTAGGATGCTGGGAAATGTCACTTTTTTTTAATGGATACATTTGCGAAGAGTTACATGGGGTTTCCAGCCCCATCCAGCTCTCCCCATGTCCGTGCCTGCCAAGCCTGGCATCAGAAACCGCCTGGCTGCCGTGACCGGAGGGCTGTGCTGGGTGAGGAAAGCCCTTCTCCCCACGACAGCCTCAACGTCTCCTCGCGTGAAGCCAAAGCCTGAGTTCAGTGAGGCTTCTCATTTTTAGTGGGCTCAGATGACACTGTGTTGGCAAACCTAGGTCTGTTAGTCAACTAACTATATGTATTTCAAGCATTAGTCTTTGGGGATTTACATGATATTTGAAAAGTGTTCTAATGAGCATCTCCTCTCTTCAGAGGTTTGGCTGGCTGGGGGAGGTGTTGTGGTCCCACAGACTGAAGAAATGGAGCTGCTTCGCCTAGGTGTGCTGCTGCTGCGCCTGGGGAAAGCCGTGCTGCCTCTGGCAGGTCCCTTTTACGCCTGCGAAGTGGGGATCACACGGGTAAATTCTTCTGCAGAGCTGCGGGGGGCTGCAAGCTCAGGGCATTCGGGTGCCAACATCAGTGCAGGCTGGATGCGTCAATTCACATGCCACAGCTGGGTGCCTGGGACCCCCGTCCCTCAGGGAGATGGACACTTGGCGAGGGTCCCCGAGCAGCCCCTTGCCTGTGGCCCTCTCCTCCCAAAGGTGGCTGGGGTAGGGGTAGCTCCGCACCACGGGCTGTGCTGGGTAGGTGCAATGCACAGCTTTCCAGGGGATTTAGGGGATGAGCGTAACAGAGGGGGAAGGGGGTCAGACATGCGCTGCCATTGATGAAATTAGTGAGACGTAAACAGCATGCAGGAGTAGGAAATGTCTTTGATGCTAACCATAGAAAATAATTCTGAAATTAACTGCACCACGGGCATGCTCCTGCCTGACTGGGTTGATCTGTGTGGAGCCAAGCCTTGGTGTCGCGTTGGCCATGCTTCAGCGGACGCACATTTTACTCGCCCTGCTGTCGTTGCTCAGAAGGGAGAACAGGGCCGGGGATCTCTCCCTGTAGCAGGGCTTAGATTAAAGCATATATGACTAAGGAAGCCTGGTATGGCCACAGAGAACATCTTGTTCCTCATATTTAGCCATGGGCAATGTCAAGTACTATATGTTACAGGAGTGCTTTTCTCCAGTCCTGTAGGCCTTGTTTTAGAGGTTGACTGCGTGAGTCAAAGGGCTTAGTTTTAAAATAACAGTCCTACAAAAAAATACTCAATTTTTTTATCTTCCCCACCCAGAACAGCAGCTCCCAAACTAGGAGACCGCCTTGCCTGAGAAAGCAGGAGACCTGCTATTGCAGCCCAGTGGTACCTCCTGCCAGGGCTTTGCCGGGGCCAGGCACAGCCATGGTAGCAGCCCTGGTGCAGCATTACGTTTTCATCACGGATACACTAAAAAGAGGGGTTAATTAGCATGGCTGCCTTTGATCCTCTGCTTGAGAGGGAAGAGAGAGTTTAGTCGGTAACACCGGCCAGCTTCCAAACACTTTATGGATTTTGGCAAGAGGCAGCACAGTCATAACATTTGAATATTAGCACTTTATAGCTCTGCCACACTAACAACTGCTAATTAGGCAGCTTGGGCATGGCTGAGCGCTGCCTTGAACCTTGTGTAGCAATTTACACCTATGCACAGCTATGGCTCTGATGTGGGAACACTTTATACCCAGTTCACATGTACGGAGATGATTAGCAGCAGCGAAGCCGGCAGAAAGACTGATACTGTATTTCTCTTGCATTCCCCCTTCTCCTCTCAGCACTTAATTTTGCTTTCCTGGAACACCCACAGGTAGAGTGTGGGAAAACCCTGGGCTGGCAGCTCATCCAGGACGACATCTTTGGAGAACTTGCTGTGCTAACTCCCAAGACAGAATACATTTCAGCAGAGCACAACCACTTTTGACTGCCCCAGGGAATTAATCCTCTAAATAACCTCCCATGGCTTTATCAAGATCCGGAGATGTGTTTTCTTCCCATGCCTATAGATTTTTTTGCTTGGCCAACAGCAGTACAAAAGTTGAAAAGTGTGATGCTGTATCCTTGAGCATTGCTTTCTCCAGTTTTTGTTGCACTCTGCCTTTTGTGCACATGGACTTGTAAAACTGCCGGCTGTGGTCTGCAGTGTTAAATTCCACCCCCCCGCACCTATTATTAATATTAAGGCAATGAGGTTCTCTGCTCCTCATACAGCTGTTTGCAATTAAAACACTAGCACTCTCATAGTCTTCTGCAGCTGGGTTGTCTGAGGTGTGATGAATAAGTGGTGAGTGGGGTTCTTTTGCTCCAGTGGTGGTTGGGGTCCCTGTTGCTCTCTGAGGCTGCTGTTGCTGCTGGAGGTAGCCATCAGCTAAGCCATGCATCTGGACATCACTTACTGTTGTAAGTAGACTTGGCATCTCATTTCTAATGAGCATTGTATTTGTGCTGTCTGCCGCTATAGACCTTCTGCTGCTGAAAGCAAGTTGATGTCTCATGGAAGAGCTGCTCCTCATCTGCTTCTCTCCCCTGGCTTGCAGGTAAATGCTGGATTTTTAGAGCCTCCTTCCTCAGTTCTGTACCAGGCTTGTTTCTGAGCTGGTGGGACTGGTTTCCTGGGCTGGGTTTCCTCTGTGGGAGTACAGGCCATTTCTCATGGTCCCTGGGGAATGGGAGTACCATGGGGATCTGGACAGTGGTTGCTCCCTGGTTAGCAGTGCAAAGGAAGTGGATTCACCCAAGTTTAACATGTACTTATTCTTTATAAATAATACCAATTTTTCTTTCTTTTAAAAGAAAGCAGCTAGGGTATTATATAAACAGATAGAAAATAAGGGTAAGTCTGATGGGCATTTCTCTGGGAAAAGCCTAAGATGCTTACCTCGTTATTTCCTGGGCTACTTTAAAATCAAATATGTCTTTCCCTTATGATATACTGTCCTCACTGCTGGTAAGGGAATAGACCTGGATTACATTTGCAATGATAGCTAGGAGAGAGTGAGGGTTTTTTTGCAGTTTCCTAATTATTTTTATATTTAATTACTAAGATCTTGAGCCCTGAGTACTTAATTCAAGGTGTCTACAAACGGCCACAGAACAAAGCAATATTTCTGCAGGGTTTAGACTTTAGGTGTGTAGCGCAGCCTGGGGATTTGGGCTTTTTCTGACGGTCTGTGTTGCAGCTCTTTAATAAAAAGAAAAGTTAGCAATGAAAGCTTGCAATCAAATAAACAACAAAAGGGCAAATCTGTATTTCACCCTCTGTAATTTGATCTGTAAGAAATGTAAATCACTCATCCAGAAGAGAGGGATTTTCAATTAGTCCTGTTTTCTTAAACATGTAAATCCCCCAGCCATGTTTAGCAGCACAGTTTTGCCCTAGCTCTGCAGAGAATTCCCAAGCAACCTTTAATAGACGGCCATGCCTTCAGGCTTGTCCACTTATGTTTTCTCTGCTGCCTGGGCACAGGATAGATTATGCATATTATTATTCATAAGTGCCACCTATTGAAAGCATAACCACAGGCACGTTTGCAAACAGTGGGCTTGCCCCAGCTGTCCCCGCTCACGCGCAACCTTCCTGCTCTTCGTCGGACCCCTCCAAACCAACCCCTCAAAATCCCCGCTATTTTGTTGCCAGGCATCCTGGCACAGAGAAGGACTTGCAAAATAACCCATGGACTTTAAAGGCAGCTAAAATTACGGGGGGGCTTTCCCCCATTTTCCCCCTGCAGAGGTACTTCCAGCTGATGCTTTTGTTGCCTCTCCCTGACCCCTGAGGCTGGCACTGCCGTGCAGGGTGCTGGGGAGAAGGCTCCAGCCCAGGGTGCCAGGGCTGGCAGCGATGCCACATTGCTTTAAAATTCTGTTCTTCCTTAATGAAAGGGGTTGCTCTGACTGGTACAAGTGATAGTAAATGGTTAGTACAGAAGAACAGCGAAGTAAATATGTGGGAGCCTCACATGACTGGATGTTATTTAATCACTCCTAGATAAAGGGTAAATATAACTGCTTTCCTGGTGGCAATTCATGTAGTTTTAAAATAAATATATATTTTTTTTAATTTGCTTTGCATATTAGACCATTTTCCTGTGCATTTGAGTGTGTTGATATAAAGAAGAGAGCTTTCTCTTCCTTGACCGCACAGGATACAAGTCATTTTCAGTTTGCTGTAAAATGATTTTCAAAAAATATATAATCATGAGTTAGAAAGTAGGAATACTATTTAAATAAATGTTTTAAATGCTGGTGGCTAGAATTAAGCATAGCCCTATGTTTTTCTACAAAAGGTCAATTGTGATTCTAATTACTCTTATGTAAACTAGCTCATGTTTGAACTGCACAGTTATAATTATTATACATGCCTTATTGCAAACTATGTGCATTTTTGATCTTTAGAATCTGGACAGCCTTATTATGTCTGGACAGTCTGAATGAACATGTAAATGGATGTGAACCTCTTTGGGCTGATTTTCTGTTACACCAGTTTTATGATGATGTAACCACATTAGCTCTAATTGCATCACACTGAGATAAATTTGGGGCATCAGAGTGGGGCAGGAGATGTGTGGTGCTCAGCAGTGGGAAGCACTGCTCCAGTACTGCGAGGACATATGGCAAGGACACATATGCAAGGCCTAGAAATATGTTTGCAATGTCTCCCTTAGAAAGAACTTACTGATCCCCAGAAGGGACACAGTGGCCAATAAATGCACAAGAGTCTTCCGGAGGAGTTTTCTTCTCTCTCCATGGAAAGGCATGGTGGGAATTGTTTTCCCTGGTGGTGGATGGGGCTGAGCTGTGTGATAAGAGGTGCAGCTGCTTCTTCACCCTACAAAGGGCGTTCCTTTTTGGCTTCCAGACAGCAGTGAAGCCTGAGAAAATGTCACCCGAGCACCGTTACGTGTGCCCGAGTGCAGCCCTCACAGGCAGCGACAGCCCCATGGCCCTGCTGCCCCTGCCCCCCTGCGCTGCCCTGAAGCCCATGGGCACAGTTTTTGCTGCAGCCCGATCCAAGTCTGCCCAATGCATTGGTGTTCTCGGGTAACAACCAAAAAGCAGAAGCAAAATAAAAACTTTGTACTCCAATGCACTTTTTCAACATCCTCTCCTTTCCCTGTGGAGGATGCAGGATGCTGAGCTTCGTCTCTTAAGCTGGACTCTGCGTTGGCCTATCCCTGCCCCACCACCAGCACCGATTGGGACGCAACCAGCAACTCCCAGACACTGGCTGGACATGGGCTTGGACAAGGGCTCCTCACACCACCCTGGAGATCAGACAGGTACCCGATGGAAAACACACTGAAGGGTGTTAAAGCCTGACAGAGGTGTGTTTTTCACCCTGTGCTGGGGGTGGCACTGGATGGGAAGGTTAGCCTAGGAGGAGCAAACCCTGAGTGATGGAAGCAATGACAACTGAAGCACTCCTAAACCAGGGGAAAAACAGGGCCGTGGAGATGGGCTGGGCTTGTGCTGAATGTTGGATATTGTAGTGCTGGGGAATCACAGGTTTTCAGAATGCCCTATGGGGAATTTTTAAAATAGATGCAACTAAAGGTAAAGTGTAAGGAGACGGATGCCAAAGATGCACCATGTGGCCTTTAACTCCCAGCTAGCTGGACTTGCCTCTGGAGGGGACTTTGCCCATACCCCTGGCTGCCATGAAAGCTTGTGGAAAGCATGAGTGCACATCCATTCCTGCATGGGCGTAGGGCACCCCAGAACCTGCCTGGGGCATCTGTGCTGCTACCCTTGGCAGAGGAGAGAAAGCTGGGAAGGAAAGCTTGATACCTCTGCTTGCTGCTGTGTGCTTGTATGGTCGAGGTAAGCACAGGAAAAGCAAATGTCCCCATTTCAAATATGCCTGACTTGCCCCTCTCTCACCCCTGAGCCAGGGCTGCTCTACCCTCCCTGTGCTCAGCTGAGAGTGGTGAAGGGCAAGTGGTGCTGCTCTGCGCCGGGGGCTCCCGAGGCCCCAGGGAGACCTTCTTCATGGGAGAAAATGGGTGTTACTGCTC
Organism: Cariama cristata; assembly: GCF_000690535.1. Taxonomy (NCBI): domain Eukaryota; kingdom Metazoa; phylum Chordata; class Aves; order Cariamiformes; family Cariamidae; genus Cariama; species Cariama cristata. Next base: position 21,624 of record NW_009615031.1, read on the forward strand.
CTTCTCCTCCCTCACCCTTACCACCAGGGACAGGTTAAAAACTGTGGTCAGATCTCCAGAGCTGCCTGGGGAAATCATGCTGGGCCTGCGCTTCTGCTGTCTCCCCGACCACTGGCTGGGGAGGCACCTTGAAAGGTTGATGCAAACCTGGGGAGAAACCCAATTCTTTGTTTTTAAAACCCTCTCAGGTCCCTTTCCAGTCCACAAGGCCAGTCCTCACTCTCACCAGCCTTGTGCCCAAGTGCCTTAGGTGCCTGGGTCTGACTTGCAACATCCTCTGGCTGCTTTCAGCACAAAAACTCCCTCTTCCCTGGCCCTGACCCTCCCAACAGTCTTGCCATCCCTCTCCATAGCGGTGATACATCTTCTTCTCTCAAGCGTCACTGGAAAACATTGCTTAACCTCTGTGCATCTCTGTTCCTCACTTTGCTGTTATTACCCTGTGCCGTAGTTGCGTTAGTGGCTGGGGGGAGGCGTGGCTGGGAGGCAGGGCACGGGCTGCCACTGCTGTGCCGGATAACGGGCTCCAGCCCTGACCCGGGAGGCTGGCGCTCGGGCGAGAGGAGTGTGTGTGCCTCTGCGACCGCTTGGTTTTCGGCCTCTCTGCCGAGCCTGCTGACAAGGGTGCCAATTAGTGTCAGTCGCACGGGTCGCCGGTGACGGGGACACCTGTGCGCCTGGGCCATGCAGGCCACTGCCTCGCTGCCACCGCTCCGGCACAGCTGTCAGATAGGGATGGCTCTGCCACGGCTGACCTGCACCCCTTCAGAGCTGGTGATTTAAGAGGTGAAAGACATAATGTGCCATTACCCATCCCCAGCACGGCACAGCCGCTGAACGGCTCCAGAGCCCATGGTTGCAGCGTTAGGGACCTGGGTCCTGGGTTTGTCCCGCTGCTGGGAAATGGTTGGTAAAGATACAGTGCTTCATCACCCTCTGTGACGCTACGTTACTTTACAGTGCTGTAGTTTACAATATATTTAGAAGGCTAGATCAGTCTCCATCCATCTCCTACCCTCTAATGTGCAACGGCTGCTCATTGTTACGACATTTGTCTTTGTGAATAAGAAGAGGGATAACTCTTTGCTCAAGTAAAGATAAATACTGAGGATGATCACCTGTCATTTGTGGGTGTGTCATACAGTGTGTAATGTGCACAGGTGAGCTTTTCTACGTGCTTGTGATACACAAATGGTTTATATATATATGTGCATGTGTGTCTAATGCACCCAGATGTACACACAGTTGCATGTATTTAGGTAGGCACATGCTTGCTGTGTCTGCACCTCTCTGTAGAAAAGCTGTGTTTGTATGTGTACACTTGCATAAATATTGTTAGGGGAAAAAAAAATCAAGTCACTATAGATAGCATCATGGAAAATTAAAGATGAAGCTGACAATAGACAGTGTTAATAACCCAGGCTGTTACGTCACCCGTCAAGTAAGATGCCTTATGAAGAGGAAAAAGAGCACATGGAAACATGTGGAAACATGTAAGTAACATACAGGAGCATCGTAGGCCTTTGCAGCCAGGAGCACATGCTTTTAAAAGGACGTGTGTGTGTGTGCGCGGGTGCGTTTTACATATCTGAAAAGGCTCCCTGAGACAACTGAACACAAAGCCAGCGCATGTTTGTGTTAGGTTGAGATGCTGGCATTAAGATGATTATATGACTCTATTAGCAGAGCATTATGGCTCCAATTTCACTTAGCATCTGAGTTGTTCACATTAAAATATGCCCTTGGCCTGACAAGGCATTATTAACTTGCGTTTAATAAAAATAAAATATTACATTTAAAAAAATTGAAAGCTGACAAATTTGATTTGAATGAATACTGAACTCCAGGCAAATGTGTTGCTTGAACTCTGCCTGCTGTACTGGAGCTGACAGGAAACATTAAAGTAATACTGAGTGGTCAATATGTGATTAAATATCACATGTCAAGCTTAGCAAGAATGTTCCTTCCAAAGAAAATTATATTGTTAAAAATAAGTGACAAATCCTAAGCAGCTCCTTCAAATTCATAAAGACATGTGAAAGAATGGAAGTGTGCTTAAAATCAACTGGGATCTCTGCAGGAGACAGAGAATATACTGTCTTTTGCACATAGCCACATAGAGCATCTACCGGTAATCAGATAAAAATGATTGCACATATTTGAAGCAATAAATTTCCTTTGCATTTGCCATAGAACATAAAGAGAAGAGACATGCTACATTTTCACACCATGTTTTCATCTGAAAGCTTTTGCTGTCATGCTGTTCTGTCTGAAGGGATTATTTATTTATATAGACTCAAGTGTCTATATGTGTACACACATGCACAGATATACATATGCTAGAGCAATCATAAGCAGTATTTAGAGTGAGAAAATTAAAACTAAGTCAGATTTTAAAGGAAATAATTGTAATAGTAATAATAAATGCTGCCTCCCACCATTAGATGTTTGGGAATACCAATGCTTCATGGCTATCATCTGTTATGGATTCCAGCTGGGAGAACATGCTTGAACATGATCAACTTTCATCGTGTGTTTGCTGAAAGACAGACATAGATGTCATTGCTCCCCTCTTGC
>NW_009615031.1:24231-26786 GCF_000690535.1 Cariama cristata
AGCAGGATCAATCCAGGATTACCAGGGTGCAATAAGGGCAGTGTCCAGCAGTCTATTTAGATTAGACATAGCAATAAAATATCTGGATCTACAGCCTCTGACAAATGACTTGATATGCCTAGGTCAAGAGGTTACCAAAGCCAGGTGAGATCTGAGACCTATTTATCACTGCCTGAGCTCAAATTAAGTTTTAAATATTGTCAGAAATGAAAAACTGCTACCAGATGGTGTCAAGTTAATTCATCTCGCTGTACTCAGAAACTGTCTTTTAGCTCCATCACGGTGCCTGCTATCCTGCATTACAGGGTGCCTGTCAGAGAACCTCCTTTAGCAGAGAGGTAGGGGCTCTGCTCGGCCTCTGCTTCCTGCGTACAGGATGAATGTGTCGCATTTCTGTGGCATGTGGCTACAGGAGATCTTTGCCACACGTATGGGTCTGAGACATGACCCTTCTTACACAGCAGCATCGTGCAGAACAGCAGTTGGGTGGTGAGATTTGAGGCCTCGTTAGCTCTTGCTTGCTTGAGAAACCTGCTGTTCTACCCACCTGGTCCAGGGAATGGGATTTGTTGGTCTGTGGAAAGAGGTATTTGGGGATGAAGACTTTGACCCTGGCGTGTTGGTGCTCAGGGCCGTGAAGCTCTCCTGTGCACTGCACGGAGCTGGGATAACCAGCCTACTCTTTTCCTCTGCTCCTGTTTCCATTTCAGGGCTGTAAGAGGCATTCCTCCCTGCCTATCCCCATCGTCCCCTGGGCAAAGGTTGGGATATGTTTTAGTTTACAGTGTTCAAGGGAACACAGAGTGACATCCATCAATTTTATGCTTCTCCTCTCTCCCTTGCCCATCTGCTCTTCTTCCCGAGCCCTGCCTTCAGCTCTGGCTTCAAGCACAGCCTTTGAGCCCTCTTCTCTAAAGAGAAGACTTTAGACTTCTCTAAAGTCCACTATAGCTTGAAGAGTTCTAAGTGCCGAGACTATGGGAAGATAGCGATGTATCTTGTGGTAGCGGTAAAACCAGAAGAGTGGAGGGAGAGATGCTCAGAGCTCTGCTACACCCTTTGCAAGGGGCGGTTTGTGCCAGAAAAAAAAATGGTTGTGTGCTATCATGGTAGCAAGGGCATTGCTGTTTGAACATAGGAAGAAATCAAAGCCCGAGGATGGTTAATCTTCTCATGGGAAGGTGATGCACTGCCTTTTGGACTGACTTGTTTCTGTGCTAGCACTGGGAATGGTATTTCACTGAAGTAAGAGAATGCAGTGTGGTTTTTCTACCTTGGACCGCTGAAATAGGGTCAGAGCTCGCCAGGTATACACCATGGTTTTCTTATCTCCGTATCTCCTCTGCATGTGGAAAACATACCGCTCTCACTTCCAGCATCTGATTTCCCGTGGGGCTCAGGAACTGAAGCTGTGGAGGGGTCTCTGGGCAGCCCCAGAGCGGGGAGGTGGGGCCATGGTGCTGCCCGGCCGGCCAGGCTGGGATGTCTGGCTGTGTGTCCTCCTGCCTTCACACCTCTGCTGGAGAGGAGAAGGATTTTGTCATCAGGGCGAGTGCTGCTGCAGCCAGTGGGAGTGGGAGCGTGTCCGTTTGGGATGCAGATGAGACTGTTCCCAGCAATCAGAAGGACAGGGTAAAGTGGGACACACTAGCAACAAGCAAATTATCAAGCCTGTAAGCATAAAGATTGCAAATGTCTCCTAGTTTCTTAACTTATTATTTTTGGCAGGGTTGCATATGTTCTCTGTGCTCATTCCATGAATCCAGCTGATTATTATTCCAATCACCAGAGGAAGAGAGAGTCACATTAATTTGTAGTAATTAATAGCACTGATGCATTTGACAGCGCATGTTAACAAGCCTCTTTGATTGTTTGGATCTCTAACTGCGGCCCTTCTTGTTTGCATCTCCTCCGAGGAATTCATAATATCAAAGCTTAACGGTATCTGATACTTGTCAAAATGCAATTTATAAAAGTTTAATTCTTTTATTGATTTAGTTTGGTTTTGATGCCTGCAGAGTCAGCTCCCTTGACAGAACTTAGCGGATTCAAATGCTTGTCACCAGCTCGGCCTCCTTTTTGCAGGGAACAATTGCCATAGGCCAAGCCAACAGGCATGGTTTAATTGCCATTAATTAAAAGCATAAATCTCTTTTTTCTTCAGTTGCTCTGCTCTTAAAGGGGGCTGCATCTCTCTCTCTTTTCCTGTGTTTGTCAGAACACCTTCTGGCAAGCAAAGTTAACCCGTTCCGTCTTCCCAAGCACTTTCTGGAATAATCTTTTGAAGCATAACTCTTATGATCTGATGTGAAATGCATGCGGTTCGGTGATATTTAACAAACTGGATTTCTTCTTTATTGCAGTATAATGAGGTCAAATGAATCCCTCCATGGGTTGTATACATGCTTAAATGGTTTCTGCATCAAATTCTTTTTGACAGCAAATAAAACAGCAGCCAAACAAAACATCAGCTACTTAAAATTGGCCGGAAAATCAGAACACAGTGTGATTGGCAAAAATTAAATTAAAACAGAAATCACGGAGCGAACCCCCCC